>NC_088422.1:85718398-86018398 GCF_034236695.1 Oncorhynchus nerka
TTGGGATCAGTTTTGCCTTTTAGATCGCAATGGATGAGATTACATGGACAGGGAGGACCCACCACAAGCTCTGTCTAGTTTGTCCTCTCACCGGCTATTCATGTGCGTTTTATGGCAAGGTCAAATGATGCTCGTAATCAATGCAACCTGTTGAACAGGTAAACACGTTAATGTTATGCAAATGCTTTTTTTAATACAATATAGATTACGATTTCCTTTCACAAGATTTTGTACTGTTTGTGTAATACTGAGCAAGAGCAATGTTACATGTGTTCAATGTCCACAGCCAATACATAAGGGAGGGAGGAGATTGACAAGTAAGAGGAAGGGATTGGATGTATCTGTGTCCATATATGGGCATTTCCCAAACAGGCACAGCTACAGACATTTTGATTTGTCATCTTGCATTAGTTTTCTCGCCATCCACCCGACTGTTTTGTAGTTGGTACAGTAACTGCAGTGTTGTAATTTAATGTGTGTTTTTTAGTCACTGTCGGAGAGTAGTTGGAGCATGGTGTGTGAGTAATGGCTTCTGTTGCTTGGGCACTGATGTCCTTTCTGGTCTCATTAGAACATGTTTAAAGAACTTAAACCATGACACAGTCGGTGGTCCAGTTGGGGATTTGGCTTTACCAGATAGAAAACGGTCAGTTCTACAATGTGAAGGTGAGTGGTTCAGTGTAACCCATAGACTCGGGTGGGACGGGATCTATTCTGATGGGTCGTAATTCCTGAGCCACGGAACAGAACAAAACAGACTAACACATCGAGGGCCTACCTGGACTCGTCAATAATTCATTTCTGTTTTCTGTTGTGTGCCCTAATGAACACGACTCTATGATCATCCTGAGTCTATCAGTAGTCACCCACCCTCGTCCTGAAGGGCAACTACGATGTGACTGGGCTTTTGTTCCAGCCAAGCACTAAACCTGTTTCAGCGAATTAACTCAAGAACTCACTGTTGAGTTTGGTAGTTTTTTTATACCAGCTCTTTAACAATTGATTCAATGTCTCGTTGATAAGTTGAATCACGGCCGTTCTACGTACATGGGTAGCCAGGAAGTGGCTGACCCCAGTCCTCCTTCCACCTCCTGTGCGAAGTCTTTTACCTACTATACTGCCTTACTTCTCTGACCTTTAACCTCTGTCCCTCTTTGAATTTGAACTTGTTTCTGTACTACTACTGTGACTTTCTCCCCCGCTATATCACTATTTCCGTCTGTTCTTTTTTGTTATTCTAGTCTTTTATGATCCAATAATGAGCTAATGTTGTTGATGTCATCGTTATTCACTTCTGTTGAAGGATTTCAAAATGTCTCCTTTGTTTTTGTTAGGTATCTTACTTTTTGGGGGGGTTACCTTTAAAAAATATATATGTACAGTTCTATTATTTAAAGAATGTTTGTTGTCCACTGGTGTTAATAGTTTTTTGTAATATGTCATTTGAATCATTACTTTTTTTAATAACATTTTACTACTCCACAAATCTTTTTTTGGTTTGTGACATATGTTTTAGTGCTTATCTTTTGATTTAATATAAACAATAAAACCCTATGCTGTGTATCAAATGATGGTCGTGGTCTCATTTTGTTCCTGTTAGAAAGACTGCAGGCACAGATTTATGGTCACATTACAGTTATGTAGATCCAGCTATATGCCTCAATGTATAAGATCTGGAAATTACAGTACATGGTGCTTGTCTTCCCCCCCCCCCCCCCCAAAAAAAAAACGGTTGTGTAGATCCAGCTACAGTGCAGTTGGAAAATATTCAGACCCCTTGACTTTTTCTACATTTTGTTATGTTACCACCTTATTCTAAAATTGATTCAATATTTTTTTCTCATCAATCTACACACAATACACTATAATGACAAAGCAAAAACCTTTTTTTAGATGATTATTTTGCTAATTGTATTAAAAATCAAATACAGTTCACATTTACATAAGTATTCAGACCCAGTACTTTGTTGAAGCACCTTTTGGCAGCGATTACAGCCTCAAATCTTCTTGGGTATGACGCTACAAGCGTGGCACACCTGTATTTGGGGAGTTTCTCCCGTTCTTCTCTGCAGATCCTCATGCGCTTTCAGGTTGGATGGGGAGCGTTGCTGCACAGCTATTTTCAGGTCTCTCCAGAGATGTTCGATCAGGTTCAATTACGGGCTCTGACTGAGTCACTCAAGGACTTTCATAGACTTGTCCCAAAGCCACTCCTGCATTGTCTTGGCTGTGTGCTCAGAGTCGTTGTCCTGTTGCAAGGTGAACATTCGCCCCAGTCTGAGGTCCAGAGCGCTCTGGAACACGTTTTCATCAAGGATCTCTCCGTACTTTGCTCCGTTCATCTTTGCCTCGATCCCGATTAGTCTCCCAGTTCTTGACAATGAAAAACATCCCCACAACATGATACTGCCTCCTCCATGCTTCACCGACGGGGTGGTGCAAGGTTTTCTCCAGTTGTGACGCTTGGCATTCAGGCCAAAGAGTTCAATCTTGGTTTCATCAGACCAGAGAATCTTGTTTCTCATGGTCTGAATCCTTTAGATGCCTTTTTGCAAACTCCAAGCAGGCTGTCATGTGCCTTGTACTGAGGAGTGCTTTCCGTCTGGCCACTCTACTATAAAGGCCTGATTTGTTGGAGTGCTGCAGAGATGGTTGTCCTTCTGGAAGGTTCTCCCATCTCCACAGAGGAACTCTGGAGCTCTGTCAGAGTGACCAACGGGTTCTTGTTCACCTCCTTGACCAAGGCCCTTCTCCCCCGATTGCTCAGTTTGGCCGGGCGGTCAGCTCTAGGAAGAATCTTGGTGGTTCCAAACTTCTTCCATTTAAGAATGATGGAGGCCACTGTGTTCTTGGGGACCTTCAATGCTACATACATTGTTTGGTACCCTTCCCCAGATCTGTACCTCGACACAATCCTGTCTCTGAGCTCTACGAAAAATGTATTCGACCTCATGGCTTGGATTTTGCTCTGACATGCGCTGTCAACTGTGGGACCTTATATAGACAGGTGTGTGCTTTTCCAAACAGGTGTGTCCCTTTTGCTAGGGCAAAAAAACAAAACGTGCCTGGGAGGCCACCGGACAGAATTTGGGAAACCCTGGTCTAGTAGATAATAGTGGACGGACTGGCGCGAAAAGAGAGCAACCTGTCTGTCTCAGAGGTAGTAAGGCTCTGGATGGGTAGAACCTGTTTTTGCATGGCCAATGCCATTAAGGGCTTCCATCTCTTTAAAGTAGTAGACTGTCTGGGACTTTCTATGGTTTAAGGAAGGATCACATAATTCCCCCGATGACCGGGATGGAATTATGTGACAACTTTCTTATTCCGTAGGAAGTCTCGCCCAGTTGACTACTTCAAAATGGTGAAAGTCCTCAATGGCGCTGCCCCGGCTTTGTGGAACTAGAGCTGTGTGTAAGTCTATGGATCAGCCATTACCGTTCTAACTGTGGTCACTAGGTGGAGGCAGTGCTTTATAACTTTTCAAGTGATTGCTGCTGGTTAGCCTTTTCAAATATTCTCCCCGGGTCTGTTTATCGCTTAAAGACATAAACAGATCAAGTAAGTGAAGGTTTTGTGGACTTCTGTGGTTTGTGCAGAAAAACTATACACATACACTAAGGTGCTTTTCCATCAGTTCTAGCCATCTGAAAGAGCTGTCTGTTACTGAATAAGTGCGTGTTCTGAGAGAGACTGGAGATCCATCCATTTGCAGTAGTGCACACATATAATTACATGGAAAACTATTGTATCTATGTGCATACCTTGATTTCAGGTAAACCTGACGCAGAGGAACACATGTCTAGGTTGGCCTGTTATTACCTGTTGGATACAGTGTGGATAATGGATGTGAAAAAACAGCTAGGCCAACCTTGTCATTATATGTGAAGATTAAAGCTGTGGGATGTGATACAGTACAGAGAGCTGTACACACAAACACACTTCTCATAATCCACAAAGAGAGAAAATCATGCAACAAGCTATCATTTTTGCTGTGTCATTTTTGTTCACTTTCAACACCTCATACTTACAGTAGTATCATACAGTACCCTCTTATTTAGTGAGACTGTATTTGATGATAATGTGCACTTTCATGGTTTCACTGACCTCCGAACTGCTATTGGTATTAATGTAAGGTGTTTTTGAATGTTCCCAGTCTTCTGAACTGGATCAGTCTAAGTGATTCTTCCCATATATTGTAAGTGTTGTGGTTTCTCTCCAAACCCCTCCAGTAGTGTTTCCCTTGTAAGGAAGAGGTGATTAGAATAATACACTGTCAGATGGCGGTGATCATTACTTCCTCCAACTTGGAGAGAAAGTGGATCGTGGGCTCAGGGCACGTATTCATAAAGCATCTGAGGAGGAGTGCTGGCCTAGGATCAGATCCCTGCTCATGTCCATGTAATCTTATTCATTATGATCAAAGGGATAAGCTGATCGTAGATCAGCCCTCCTATGTATGAATACGGGCCCAGTACTGGATTGAGAACCCTTTGCAACCTGATCTTCAGTTCCAACTTCCCAGTCATCTGTCTTGTGGGGATTGAAAGGGGTGCTTGAGTACCTGCACTCCTTTGGTTATCATGACCTATCCCTTCCTCCATCTTTCTCTGTTTTTGTTTCTTTCCCTCCCCTCCCTCCCACATATGTCTCACACACTTCTTCCATCACACTCCTCCTCCTTATGCTCTCTCTCCTTCTCCCCCCATATCTCCCTCCCCCTTCTTCCCTAACTCTCCCTGCTTTCTTCCCTCTCTTTTCTCCCTCCTTGTCATTCCATTAAAGATGAAAGCTGTTATTTGCAGCAGTGTTTGACATCTCTGTCCTTGTTTAAGCCCATGCAGAATGAATGTCCACTCAGGCCTTTCCCTGTAATCCTTGAAGTCTCCATGGGTCGTTAAAATGTGGTAGGACTCTGATCACACCTTGGTTTAAATATCATTTCAAATACTTTCAAATACTTTTGCTGGCAGGCTATAACCAACGCTAAAAGTTCAAATTGTATTTTAATCCAGGTCTGGCTCTGATGGCGCTCTGATGGCTGCTATAGGACTCTCTGGGTAATTACCCACCCAACACACAGGCCAAACCATCCATGGTGACACAGAGAAAGGGAAGGGAAGGTAAGGAAGGGGACAAAGAGAGATCTGGAGTCTGATATTGCATAGTTAATTATGACGAAGGGGACATTTACTGCACTGTAGGGGGCATGGACAGAGACTACACACACACCACAGTGCTGAGAGGATGGGCAGTGTAACGACCAGCCAGAGAAAGAGAACCGGAGAGTACAGCCTGTAGGAGTCAAGACCAAGATCAGGGCCCAGTCTTCCTCTGATGTGTGTGTGTGTGTGTGTGTGTGTGTACAGGCCAGCTGGTGGGAACTTGGAGTCGGAGGAGTAAATTACCTTTTTGTTATTTTTACAAGCTCATTTAAATAATCTTGAGTAAAGGGGGTTGACTGTGGTTAGACCACATCTTGATCTGCAGCAGCACAACACTGACCTTGAACTGTGGTGAGATTTCAGCCTCTGTTTGTATTTCTTGGCCAGATTTTAATTTAGAAGTTGGAACGGATTATGTGTCTCAATGGGATTTCCTGGTTTGAAATAGGTTAAATATATTCATGTTTTTTTGTTTTGATGCATTATAAGACCTAAAGATCTAAAGGTCTCAACTCTCTCTCTCTCTACACATCTCTCTCTCTCTCTACATCTCTCAATTCAACTCAAGGGGCTTTATCGGCATGGGAAATATGTTTACATTGCCAAAGCAAGTGAAATAGATAATAAACAGAAGTGAAATAAACAATATATATCCACATCTCTCTCTCTCTCCACATCTCTCTCTCTCCACATCTCTCTTCTCTCTCTCCACATCTCACTCTGTCTACATTTCTCTCTTCTTCTCACTTATCATTTCTGCCCTAGAGTCTTCTTATCTCTGTCCTCCACTCTTATCTATGCCCTACACACATCTCTGTCCTCCACTCTTATCTATGTCCTCCACTCTTATCTATGTCCTCCACTCTTATCTCTGCCCTACACTCATCTCTGCCATACACTCATCTCTGCCCTACGCTCTTCTCATCTCTGCCCTACGCTCTTCTCATCTCTGCCCTACGCTCTTCTCATTTCTGCCTTACACTCTTCTCATCTCTGTCTTACACTCTTCTCATCTCTGCCCTACACTCTTCTCATCTCTACCCTGCACTCTTCTCTGCCCTACTCTACTCATCTCTGCCCTACTCTACTCATCTCTGCCCTACGCTCTTCTCATCTCTGCCCTACGCTCTTCTCATCTCTGCCTTACGCTCTTCTCATCTCTGCCTTACGCTCTTCTCATCTCTGCCCTACGCTCTTCTCATCTCTGCCCTACGCTCTTCTCATCTCTGCCCTACGCTCTTCTCATCTCTGCCCTACGCTCTTCTCATCTCTGCCTTACACTCTTCTCATCTCTGCCTTACACTCTTCTCATCTCTGCCTTACGCTCTTCTCATCTCTGCCCTACACTCTTCTCATCTCTACCCTGCACTCTTATCTCTGCCCTACTCTACTCATCTCTGCCCTACGCTCTTCTCATCTCTGCCTTACGCTCTTCTCATCTCTGCCCTACGCTCTTCTCATCTCTGCCCTACGCTCTTCTCATCTCTGCCTTACGCTCTTCTCATCTCTGCCTTACACTCTTCTCATCTCTGCCTTACGCTCTTCTCATCTCTGCCTTACACTCTTCTCATCTCTGCCTTACACTCTTCTCATCTCTGCCCTACGCTCTTCTCATCTCTGCCTTACGCTCTTCTCATCTCTGCCTTACACTCTTCTCATCTCTGCCTTACACTCTTCTCATCTCTGCCGTACACTCTTCTCATCTCTGCCTTACACTCTTCTCATCTCTTCTCTCCCTCATTCACACACCTCCACATCTCCCTCCCTGATATGACCTCTTTTCATTTTTCCCCCAGGCATTTCTATGCTTGTTAACTGACTGTGAACCTCTGGCCCATGGACAATGGGGAGCTTAGCTCTGTGCTAATTTGATTAGTGTCTGTGGAGAGCTTCCCAGGCCTGCGGCTACGACTACTGTTACCGCTGTCCACCTCTACAAAATGAATAGAAGTTATCTTCTATTCTATCCAGTCTTCACTCTTCCATGGTACTTTAAGTGTCCTTCTACTACTTACCTATTCAGTCCCTGCCCTGCCCTGCCCTGCCCTGCCCTGCCCTGCCCTGCCCTGCCCTGCCCTGCCCTGCCCTGCCCTGCCCGTCCGTCCGTCGGTCTGTCTGTCTGTCTGTCATTTCTCACATGTTTTCCTGGTGTTTATGTGGCTCTGTGTATCCTGTTGTCCCTGTGCTGTTTGTCAAACACCTCTACAGGGAGACCACAGAGAGCACACCACATTACACAGGCCAGGTGGGATGCTTGGTCTTGTTCATTAGGCACCAAACAAACAAAAAACTGATGAAACGGAGGGATTCCCTTGACTTGTCTGTCTCTGTGGTTCTAGTCTAACTGGTACTAAATTAAACTCTTCAGGAGTGGTTGAAATGTTCTGAGCATTGCGGACAAAAATGTAAGGTAGATGAGCAGATGATTATCCTATCAAGTGGAGTTTAGTGAACAGTGTCTTGTCTAAGTGGTATATTTCAACCAGTAATGTTCTTAACATTTCATCTGTCTGAACAGAGCCCAGGGTTCCACCCCAGGCTAAACAAGGGGGGTACAGTTCCAGCTGTAATGGAATGAATGATAACAATCCCACTTACTGTCTGATACGCCCAACATTCCTCTTTAAAAAGAAGTAGTACTGAACATTGAGCTGTGTGTGCGTGTGTGTGTGTGTGTGTGTGTGTGTGTGTGTGTGTGTGTGTGTGTGTGTGTGCATCTCTACATCTCTCTTTCTACCTCTGCTTTGCTTTGCTCATATCTGTTTATCTGACCTGCTGTGTCAGCCCTGTTATAAACACAGCAGAACTGCAGTAAGAACGGTAGGCTGTGTTCACAAGGCACCAAACGGACGAAAACACACCTAAACATGCAGTGACTAGCTGAATTTGCCTAGAAAGATACACTCATTTTTGTTTTGCTACGGTGTGCCCTACTGAACACTACCCCAGACATTACTGTGATTAATTCTCCTCTCTACTTAAGGCTTTAAACCAAGTAACAGAATTTATGGTTTAGTGTTTGAAAAAGAAAGATATCCACCACTAATTGACTATGGGGTGTGTGGTGGCCCAGCAGTTTAGTTTGAAGTTGACACTTCGCTTCGTATGTCTTGGCTGTTAGTGTACATGACTTCCTGTAGGCTGATACACACACAGACATGCACACATGTGTCAGAGAAGTGCTTCGGTGAACTATGCCCAACTGATGAGCAACCTTGCCTGGGCCCTGAAGACTTGTGTTAGCTTCCAGAGATTTAGTTAATTGGGATAACACAGCCTTCTGGCTCAGTTGGACACACACATCCCCTGGTCCGCCCCTCATGTATCGGTCCTTAGATCTCTACCCGTCATCTCCCTAGTCAGCTGCTCTCCCTCTGTAACCTCTCTGGCACATTCAAAGGAAAACCGGATTTAAGAAATGACATTTTGCTGCACATCTGACGCAAAGCCGTCCACAAAACAGACTCCTTGGTTACCATTCTGTATCTAGGCTTGTGACCCCTATTAATAGAACACAGAGGATCTGTCCCAAATTGTACCCTATTCCCTATTTAGTGCATTCATTTTGTCCAGGGCTCTTAGGGCCCTGGTCAAAATAGGGTGCCATTTGGGACGCAGACAGAGACTTGGATCACACTGAAGTCCCAGCTATGTTGTTGACTGCTGTAGTGCGCCTGAGACAGAAATAGCCTTATATCCTAACGACCACACTAGGATAAGCAGTTAAAGGAGAAGTTCACTTGTAATGGCCAAATCAAACTCAAATCAACCCATTTTTTGGTTTGGCATTACTTAAAGGTAATTTGCATGCACCTACCATTCCCATAGATGTTTAGCTAGCAGTGGATTAAGTTATCTGAAGGTTGTAGTGGTTGCGTAAAGAGAACCGAACAATGGTTTACAGTATTTCCTGGCCCATAGACTACAGTTAGGTTGAGGAATCATCTTACATTAAGTTGTAAGATAGTGAACTTCCCCTTTAACTACTCCATTGTATTCCCTGAGATGAAGAACTATCAAACCTCTCATGTTCTAAATATGTTTTGATCCTTGATATTGTGTGAACCAGTGGTTGTGTTTCTCAGGACCGGTGTGGTGTTCTGGTTTTCTGATTCATGCTATTATTTGGTGCCAAGGGGCTGGGGAATTCTTCCTCTGGTTCTACAGCAGTCACATCTGCTGGTATGACCAGAACAGCTAATGTCCTTGTTTATCAAAGTGATTTTCCATTGCTTTTGATTGAATCAACGTTGAGTTGTTAAGTACGGGGTGGCAGGTAGCCTAGCGGTTAGAGCGTTGGGCCAGAAACCAAAACTTTGCTGGTTAAAATACCCGAGTCAACAAGGTGAAAAATCTGTCGGTGCCCTTGATATACTGTTTATAGACCTGCTTACAGACAGTCTCCTGTGAAGGCATGTCCACTGCTGTAATTGCATATACTGTACAAATGTGTATATATACACTGTACATTGAGAACAGCTGCTCTTTCCATGACATAGACTGACCAAGTGAATCCAGGTGAAAGCTATGATCCCTTATTGATGTCACTTGTTAAATCCACTTCAATCAGTGTAGATGAAGGGGAGGAGACAGGATAAAGAAGGATTTTTAAGCCTTGAGACATGGATTGTTTATCTGTGCCATTCAGAGGGTGATTGGACAAGACAAAATATTTAAGTGCCTTTGAACGGGGTATGGTAGTAGGTGCCAGGTGCACCGGTTTAAGTCAAGAACTGCACTGCTGCTGGGTTTTTCACACTCAACAGTTTCCTGTGTGTATCAATGGTCCACCACCCAAAGAACATCCAGCCAACTTGACACAACTGTAGGAAGCATTGGAGTCAACATGGGTCACCAGGCCTCCGGGTGGCGCAGTGGTCTAAGGTGCCACCAGAGACTCTGGGTTCGAGCCCAGGCTCTGTCGCAGCCGGTTTCGACCGGGAGGCCCATGGGGTGGCGCACAATTGGCCCAGCGTTGTCCGGGTTAGGGAGGGTTTGGCCGGCAGGATATCCTTGTCTCATCGCGCATTAGCACCTCCTGTGGCGGGCCGGGCGCAGTGCATGCTGACCAGGTCGCCGGGTGAACGGAGTTTCCTCCGACACATTGGTGCGGCTGTTTTAAGGGTTGGATGTGCATTGTGTCAAGAAGCAGTGCGGCTTGTTTGGGTTGTGTTTCGGAGGATGCATGGCTCTCAACCTTCGCCTCTCCAGAGTCCATACGGGAGTTGTAGTGATGAGACAAGACTGTATCTACCAATTGGATTCCACGAAATTGGGGAGAAAAAAGGGGTCACCATTCCTGTGGAACATTTTTGACAACTTGTAGTGTCCATGCCCCAACGAATTGAGGTTGAGCTGACGGCAAGTGGGGGGGTGCAACTCAATATTAGGAAGGTGTTCTTAATGTTTTGTCCTCTGTACACACACACACACACACTGTCAGCCAGGTCATGTGTCGAAGCCTTTTCTCATACTCACTCACTCACCGTGGCTCACCCCACTGGGCACAGATGGCAACTCAACGTCTAAATTCATTGAAATGACGTGGAAACAACGTTGATTCAACCAGTGTGTGCCCAGTGGGATGCTATGCTTGGAACATAGCAAGTGTCATCCACATGTCTCTATGCTGTACTAAATCAGTTTAGTGCTGCCCTTAGAAGCTGTCCGCCGATTGGTGCTTCAGACACACAGGTACACGCACACACTCTTATGTAACGCTGTGCACCCAAACTAATGATTACTGTCCACACTTGGCTGTCAGTAGAATGATAATCAGACAGTGCTATCCATCTCTCTGGTCTCTGTTAATATCTCAGACTATCCTAAACAAGGACATGAATATGGGGAACGTATGGGACTGCCATGGAAAATCTCCCTGCGAGACAGGACACGTCCATAGATGCCAGGGAGACGACTCAGCTAATTATTATTATTCAGCAGAATCCCTCCATGCTGTTGGAGCTGCAAGACCAAAGTTGTGTTCATTAGGCACCGAACATAAGAAAATGTACTGAAACGGGGAGGGACTACCTGGCCTTGTCTAGTAAGAAATGCTGGCTGTTGCTGTGTTCTTTTATGGTTGTCCTAAATTGTTATTGTAATCCTCTGTTTCATAACGGCTACCATGGGTATGAAGTCGACATTCTGTACATGGAGAGGCTGCACCGCTAATCTCACCTTTGGTACAAATTTGTAGTGAATGTCATGTTGATAGATTTACCCCTCTTTGTTGTGATTTCCCATAGCTATTCTCTACAGTGCATGATTTACCCTGTCCCTCAGTGTCCTAGTAGATACAGGTTATGTCTAGCAAGGCCATGCTAAACAAGATAACAGTGGGATAGTTGATATTTATAACCAGGGGTGCTTGGTTTCACTTGACTATAAAAGGAAATGGAAAACAGAATGGAAGCATGCAGGTGAATGGTGTAGGTTAGGGTAAGGTTAAGGTTAAGGTTAGGCACGCTAGTGAGTGTAACACACACTAAGAGGATGTTGGCTCCACAGTCACACTCCTGTAGACTACTACACGGTCTACTGATCCAAGTTGTCTGTGTGATTCAAGACTGAGTTAGCCTGCTGAGCTAAAGTCTAAGAAGCATTGGGAGCTGAATCTTCAGGTCTCTGCATGGTTACTCATCGCAGGAGCCTATTTCGGCTTCGAGAACCACCTCTGTCACACTTGTAATTGGGTCTGCAGAATCTTACTGGATTCCATTGATGACATGACAGCAATTAACTAGAGGTGTATTCATGAATGAACTCTGTCTGTCTACTCCGATGTCAGAGCACTCTCGCTTCAGTGTGCCAGAGCACAGAATAATAACTGATGAATTTATGAACGAGCAACACCCATTGAATATGACCGGTGTCAGCAAACATCGGCAAAACAACTGAATGAAATTGTTGCCAGCAGCACAGTTAGTCACCAACGCTCTAGATAAAATGAACACTGCCTAACCAGCTCTGCTAGGGCGAGTAAAACGGTCAGAGTGGGGCGTTCTCTCATTTGTGTCTGGAAGTAGCTAGCAAGCTAGCCAACTTTAGCCAGTTAGCTTGGGTGCTGACAAAACACTGAATTTACGAACTCCCAGAGCGCACTCTGGCACTCCAGAGTGAATTTACGAGCACACCCTATGTAATTGCAAAATGTATTTAAAAAGAATTGCATTGACAGTCAAGATCACACAGCTAGGCCTGCGACTGCATTCCATTGGGATCATCTTTTGGCGTGGTTAGACTGTTTTGCTCTGTTATGGCTGCATAGCTACCGATGGTAGCTCAAGGTCACTGTCTAAAGGTTGTGTCCAAACGGATGAAAACAGATTTAAACAGGGAGGCGTTACCTGTTCTGTTTCAGTTGAAAAATGTGTTAGAATGCTTCCCGTTGTGTGCCCTAATGAACACACCCTTAGTTTTTCCGCTTTAGTAATAGATTAGAGCGCTGTGTGGTTCGTGCAGATAGGTTTGGGTCAGGGTGAGGCCGTGTTGTTTCTTGATGATAACTTTGTCATGGAGATTGTTCAAACCTCAGTCCTGGAAAGGACATGCGGGGGTGAAAGTGCTGTAGGAAATTACAGATTATCGTCCCTGCTTTGTCCTGACTTGTCAAATGTCACTGTGACATTGTGCACATTTTCAAATCCTATGAGTGATTGGCCGATTTCACAAAATGTTTTACTTTCGAAAGTACACATGGCAGCAGGAGATGCCTTAGGCGTAAATTACACCCAGGCCAGAAATAGGAGAGAAGCCCAGACGATTTCCCAGAGAGAGAGAGAGAGACATGAAATGAATGAGCTATAGGTGTCTTGACTTGCAGATTAAGATAATGTTCAAGTCCCGGAGGTGTCAGACAGGCAGCACTGAGCTGCTGAGAGCAGAGCAGAGGATTGAGGAGGAGGAAAGGGTTGAAGAGGGGAGACACTGGGTGTGTGATGAGGCCTATGGGGAGGAGGTGTGTGATGAGACCTATGGGAAGGAGGTGTGTGATGAGACCTATGGGGAGGAGGTGTGTGATGAGACCTATGGGGAGGAGGTGTGTGATGAGACCTATGGGAAGGAGGTGTGTGATGAGACCTATGGGAAGGAGGTGTGTGATGAGACCTATGGGGAGGAGGTGTGTGATGAGACCTATGGGGAGGAGGTGTGTGATGAGACCTATGGGGAGGAGGTGTGTGATGAGACCTATGGGAAGGAGGTGTGTGATGAGGCCTATGGGGAGGAGGTGTGTGATGAGACCTATGGGAAGGAGGTGTGTGATGAGACCTATGGGAAGGAGGTGTGTGATGAGACCTATGGGAAGGAGGTGTGTGATGAGACCTATGGGGAGGAGGTGTGTGATGAGGCCTATGGGGAGGAGGTGTGTGAGACCTATGGGGAGGAGGTGTGTGATGAGACCTATGGGAAGGAGGTGTGTGATGAGACCTATGGGAAGGAGGTGTGTGATGAGACCTATGGGGAGGAGGTGTGTGATGAGGCCTATGGGGAGGAGGTGTGTGATGAGACCTATGGGGAGGAGGTGTGTGATGAGGCCTATGGGAAGGAGGTGTGTGATGAGACCTATGGGGAGGAGGTGTGTGATGAGACCTATGGGAAGGAGGTGTGTGATGAGACCTATGGGGAGGAGGTGTGTGATGAGACCTATGGGGAGGAGGTGTGTGATGAGGCCTATGGGAAGGAGGTGTGTGATGAGACCTATGGGAAGGAGGTGTGTGATGAGACCTATGGGGAGGAGGTGTGTGATGAGACCTATGGGAAGGAGGTGTGTGATGAGACCTATGGGGAGGAGGTGTGTGATGAGGCCTATGGGAAGGAGGTGTGTGATGAGACCTATGGGAAGGAGGTGTGTGATGAGACCTATGGGGAGGAGGTGTGTGATGAGGCCTATGGGAAGGAGGTTGTGATGAGACCTATGGGGAGGAGGTGTGTGATGAGACCTATGGGGAGGAGGTGTGTGATGAGGCCTATGGGGAGGAGGTGTGTGATGAGACATATGGGAAGGAGGTGTGTGATGAGACCTATGGGGAGGAGGTGTGTGATGAGACCTATGGGGAGGAGGTGTGTGATGAGGCCTATGGGAAGGAGGTGTGTGATGAGACCTATGGGAAGGAGGTGTGTGATGAGACCTATGGGGAGGAGGTGTGTGATGAGACCTATGGGAAGGAGGTGTGTGATGAGACCTATGGGGAGGAGGTGTGTGATGAGACCTATGGGGAGGAGGTGTGTGATGAGGCCTATGGGAAGGAGGTGTGTGATGAGACCTATGGGAAGGAGGTGTGTGATGAGACCTATGGGGAGGAGGTGTGTGATGAGGCCTATGGGAAGGAGGTTGTGATGAGACCTATGGGGAGGAGGTGTGTGATGAGACCTATGGGGAGGAGGTGTGTGATGAGGCCTATGGGGAGGAGGTGTGTGATGAGACATATGGGAAGGAGGTGTGTGATGAGGCCTATGGGGAGGAGGTGTGTGATGAGACCTATGGGGAGGAGGTGTGTGATGAGGCCTATGGGGAGGAGGTGTGTGATGAGACCTATGGGGAGGAGGTGTGTGATGAGGCCTATGGGGAGTAGGTGTGTGATGTGACCTATGGGGAGGAGGTGTGTGATGTGACCTATGGGGAGGAGGTGTGTGATGTGGCCTATGGGGAGGAGGTGTGTGATGGCCTATGGAGAGGAGGTGTGTGATGAGGCCTATGGGGAGGAGGTGTGTGATGTGACCTATGGGGAAGAGGTGTGTGATGTGACCTATGGAGAGGAGGTGTGTGATGAGGCCTATGGGGAGGAGGTGTGTGATGTGACCTATGGGGAGGAGGTGTGTGATGTTACCTATGGGGAGGAGGTGTGTGATGAGGCCTATGGAGAGGAGGTGTGTGATGAGGCCTATGGGGAGGAGGTGTGTGATGTGGCCTATGGAGAGGAGGTGTGTGATGTGGCCTATGGAGAGGAGGTGTGTGATGAGGCCTATGGAGAGGAGGTGTGTGATGGCCTATGGGGAGGAGGTGTGTGATGTGACCTATGGGGAGGAGGTGTGTGATGTGGCCTATGGGGAGGAGGTGTGTGATGAGGTTCAAAGAGCAAAAAGTTTGAAAGGCAGCTTGTAGCCATGTAACCTACAGGTCAAGAAGAATGCAGAGCAGAACTTTTGTGTCTGACAGCTACAGTAGCCTGCCACAGACAATATACACAGTAGGCTTGCTACAGGTAACTGTCAGAATAAAGGAAACACCAACATAAAGTGTCTTCATAGGGTGAGCTCACAGGACAGCTTCAAAGAGGTGTCTCAAATGAATATAGGGGGTTTAAAGGGTGGGTGTGTGTCTCAGTCACCAGATCTCAACCCAATTGAACACTTAAGGGAGATTCTGGATCAGTGTCTGAGACAGCGTTTTACATCCCCATCAACAAAAGGAAGGAATTTTGAAATTTTGTAAGAATGATGCCACATCCCTCCAATAGAGTTCCAGACACTTGTATAATCAATTTGGCATCATTCTTCCACAAGAAATTCCTTAATTTTGTTGTTTTGTTGATGTAAAATGCTGTCTCAGGCACTGCTCCAGAATCTCCCATAAGTGTTTAATTGGGTTGAGATCTGGTGACTGAGGCACACACACACACACACACACACGCACACCCTAAAGCCCCTATACTCATTTGAGACCCTTCTTTCAAAGTCACTGAGATCTCTTCTTCTACGCGCTTAGAAAAAAAGGTTATCTACAACCTAGAAGGGTTGTCCCCATTGAGGAACCTTTTGAAGAAACCTATTGGACTCCAGGTAGAACCCCTTTGGGCTCCAGGTAGAACCCTTTCCACAGAAGGTTCTACATGGAAGCCAAAAGGGATATCCTATGGCGACAGCCGAAGAACCCTTTTGGAAATCTTTTTCTAAGAGTGCAGCCATGGAAGGCACAACAATGGGCAACTGGGCATTTTTATACATGACCCTAAGCATGTTGTTAATTGCTTAATTAACTCATGAACCACATCTGTGTGAAAGCATCTGCTTTCAATATACTTTGTATCCCTCATTTACTCAAGTGTTTCCTTTATTTTGACAGTTATGTGTACATAACGCAGTCCCCAACTCTCTAATCATTTCAGACACACAGACTAAAATAGCAGATCCTTCGATTCCTGTTTTTTTGTTTTTGTGCGGGGCTACTGAGCGATAGCGCTCTCGATTGGACGCGCTGAGTGAAAGGGGGAGTGTTTACTACATGTTCAATGGAATGCAGCATAGGGGAGCGGGCCTCAGGTGTAGGCAGCGTGCTGAAGCGATAACTGGATACGCTCAGATATGAGAGAAGCTTTTTTTTTCGGCGAGTTTCTTTTTTGACAAGCTGATCCCTATTGGTGAACTATAACTAAAGGGGGGTTGTCGCTTGCGGGGTTGACATTATTTATTGACAGCGTTCTATTCTATCTGAAAAGGCTTGCGTGTGTAAGATATTCACAAAAGGACTGGGCCCTAAACAACTTGTTTCAATTCAGAGAGAGAGGGACAGGGCTACCTACCTGTCCTGTTGGTTGCTGGTATTCAGAGAGAGGGACAGGGCTACCTACCTGTCCTGTTGGTTGCTGGTAGCGGCGTATCAGAAGGATATTATTTTCCGGCTGCAAGTGGAACAGACGTTGACTCATGAAGAATACAGAGGAGTAACCTAGTCATAATTTTATTTGCTTAGCATATCTATTTGTTCGTAATGCTCCACCAACCTGTAAGAGCTCGTTCAAAAAAAGTTGCTTAAATGGGAAAAAACACAATTATCCTTGTATTTCTCACAATATTGATTTTGTGCGCATGTGAAAGTAGACAGCGGTAGGCTAAATCGAACGTTCATGCCATTTTAAGAGCATATGTCTACTGTTCTTTATATTAGCCTACCGTTGCTAAATTGCCTGAATTGTGAACCAAATTTGTCAGATTACAATATTTTTCTTGCCAGTAGTTTAGCCTATGCTTTCTGTACACTAATCTAGCAATCGGGTGTGCGATCACCTGCGCTATTGGCACCATTCCTATGATAAACCATTGCGTTTTCCAATGTTATCCGCAGAAAAGTTATCGCTGAGAATAGGACATAATACAAATGTCATTTAATCCTGCACGGCCAGGCGCAGAGCGCAGTGTGTGTCCTGTGACATTGCACCTAAATGTCTACTTGGCGAGAGAGATGAGTTTTGCCTCGTCTTCCAGAAGAGATTCGTCGCGCCTTTCGCAGGAAGAACATGGACTAGAACTGGATATATTTGGAACTCGTTGGATAGCCAAACCTTCTAAGCCTGAATGAAAGAGATCACACGTTAATTATCTGGTTATGGTATTTCAACAAAGTATGAATTTCAACCAAATTTGAGTTTAAATTTGTGAACATTCTCTTGGACTCCACTGACTCCGTAATGCCCAACAAACCAATTGACTGAGCTGAAACTGCTTGGATCATGATGCAAGCGTAAAATTGCACCTGACATCGAATGCAACACAGCTGATCATATTTGACAAGGACCTACTATGTCAACATTACCAACCAGGTAAGACGCAGGTGTATGGTTATAAACGCAGGTTAATGGTTATAAACAGTTTAACATTTGATATAGCCTACAAGTTTATGTACAAGTGTAGCCTATATGCTGAAGTAGCCTATGTTTATGCTGAAGTATATGTTTATGACGTTGTACATTAAAAAAATATGACGTTGTACATACTCTGATAAAGTTACCATTAATCCACACAGCCTAATTGTTATAGTGAAAGAAAGGGGAGTATTTAGTGGCCCATATCAAGTGATTTTAAATTTATTTAGGAACTTGGCAAACTCACACCTAGTCGATTATTACTGTAATCCGAGAGGTGTGTGTGTGGGTGCGTGCGCGCGCGCGCGCTACACCAGTTGTTCCCAAACTTTTTATAGTCCCATACCCCTTCAAACATTCAACCTCCAGCTTTGTACCCCTCTAGCACCAGGGTTTTTGTTCTCTCAAATGTTGTTTTTTGCCATCATTGTAAGCCTGCCACACATACTATAAGATACATTTATTAACTTCTTATGGCTGCAGGGGCAGTATTGAGTAGCTTGGATGCCCAGAGGTGCCTAGAGTAAACGGCCTGCTCCTCAGTCCCAGTTGCTAATATATGCATATTATTATTAGCATTGGATAGAAAACACTCTGAAGTTTCTAAAACTGTTTGAATGATGTCTGTGAGTAGAGCAGAACTCACATTGCAGGCAAAAAACCTGAGAAGAAATCCAAACAGGAAGTGGGAAATCTGAGGTTGGTTGATTTTCAACCCAGCCCCTATTGAATACACAGTGGGATATTGGTTATGTTGCACTTCCTAAGGCTTCCACTAGATGTCAAGCGTCTTTAGAAACTTGAATGATGCTTCTACTGTGATGTGGAGCCGGATGGGAGCTGTTTGAGTCAGTGGTCTGGCAGAGAGCCAGGTCCTGGTCACACACATTTCACATGATAGCGACTTGCGTTCCATGGCTTTTCTACAGACATAGGAATTCTCCGGTTGGAACGTTATTGAAGATTTATGATAACAACATCCTAAAGATTGATTCTATACTAAGTTTGACAAGTTTCTTCGACCTGTAATATAACTTTTTGAAGTTTTCGTTCGGCTGGACCTGCACGAGCGTTTGGATTTGTGTACTAAACGTGCTAACAAAAGTAGCTACTTGGACATAAATAATGGACATTATTGAACAAAACAAACGTTTATTGTGGAACTAGGATTCCTGGGAGTGCATTCTGATGAAAATCATCAAAGGTAAGGGAATATTTATAATGTTATTTCTGATTTCTGTTGACTCCAACATGGCGGATAAATTGTTTTTTTTTCTGAGTGCCGTCTCAGATTATTGCATGGTTTGCTTTTTCCGTAAAGTAAAAAAAAAATCTGACACAGCGGTTGCATTAACTTCTTGACGCACCCATCCCGTATCATTTTCGTCAACATCCGCTGAATTGCAGAGTGCCAAATTCAAATTAAATTACTAAAAATATTTAATTTTCATGATATCACAAGTGCAATATAGCAAAACACAATTTAGCTTGTTGTTAATCCACCTGGCATGTCAGATTTCAAAAAAGCTTTTCGGTGAAAGCATTCCAAGCGTTTATGTAAGGACATCTCTCTCAGCAGACAAAACATTACAAACAGCTAGCAGCAAAGTAGATTGGTCACGAAAGTCAGAAAAGCAATAAAATGAATGGCTTACCTTTGATGATCTTCGGATGTTTGCACTCACGAGACTCCCAGTTACAAAATAAATGTTCCTTTTGTTCCATAAAGATTATTTTATATCCAAAATTCCTCCATTTGGTTGGCGCATTATGTTCAGAAATCCACAGGCTCGAGCGGTCACGACGGGGCAGACAAATTCCAAATAGTATGCGTAAAGTTCGTAGAAACATGTCAAACGTTTTTTATAATCAATCCTCAGGTTGTATTTACAATATATAATCGATAATTTTTCAACCAGACAGTAGCTTCTTCAATAGGAGAGAGAGAGAAAATGTCTGTCCACTCTGTTGGCGCATGCAAAACGCTGCTGGCACCCAGCCATCCACTGACGCGATCTGATCTTTCTTGCTAATTTTTCATAATAAAAGCCTGAAACTATGTCTAAAGACAGTTCCC
Source organism: Oncorhynchus nerka (assembly GCF_034236695.1). Lineage (NCBI taxonomy): Eukaryota > Metazoa > Chordata > Actinopteri > Salmoniformes > Salmonidae > Oncorhynchus > Oncorhynchus nerka. Next base: position 85,738,219 of record NC_088422.1, read on the forward strand.
ACCATGTGGAAGCCATAGAGAAAGGAATGTGGTTGATATCCCTTTAAATGGAGGGAAGGCATGCAATGGAACGGGGAGCTTTCAAAATAGAAGCCACTTCCTGGTTGGATTTTCCTCAGGTTTTCAACTGCAATATCAGTTCTGTTAAACTCACAGACAATATTTTGACAGTTTTGGAAACTTTAGTGTGTTTTCTATCCTAATCTGACAATTACATGCATATTCTGAGCCTGAGAAATAGGCAGTTTCATTTGGGTAAGTTTTTCATCCAAACATCAAAATACTGCACCCTACAATCAACAAGTTAAGGAGAGGTATATCTATATTTCCATGTCTAACAATTGTATTTATCAACATTTTAAAATTAGTATTTTTGTAAAATGATGTGGCTCTCTGCAATATCACCGGGTGTTTTTGGAACTAGTGAACGTAACGCGCCAATGTACACTGAGATTTAAAAAAAATATAAATATGAACTTTATCAAACAAAACATACATGTATTGTGTTACATTAAGTCCTATGAGTGTCATCTGATGAAGATCATCAAAGGTTAGTGATTAATTTTATCTCTATTTGTGCTTTTTGTGACTCCTCTCTTTGGCTGGAAAATGGCTGAATTTTTCAGTGAGTTGGTGGTGACCTAACATAATCGTTTGTGGTGCTTTTGCTGTAAAGCCTATTTGAAATCGGACACTGTGGTGGGATTAACAACAAGATTACCTTTAAGACGGTATAAAATACATGTATGTTTGAGGAATTGTAATTTGAATTATTATTAGGAATTTTAATTTCTGTTGTTTTGAATTTGGCACCCTGCACTTTCACTGGCTGTTGTCATATCGATCCCGTTAACGGGATTGCAGCCCTAAGAAGTTTTAAATATAAGAATGAGTGTGAGTTTGTCACAACCCGGCTTGTGGGAAGTGACAAAGAGCTCTTATAGGATCAGGGCACAAATAATCAATAATTTTGCTCTTTATTTAACCATCTTACATATAAAACCTTATTTGTTCATCTGTGAATAACTCACCACAGGTTAATGAGAAGGGTGTGCTTGAAAGGATGCACATAACTCTGCAATGTTGGGTTGTATTGGAGAGAGTCTGTCTTAAATCATTTTCCACACAGTCTGTGCCTGTAATCAGTTTTCATGTCAGTGCGGGCCGAGAATCCACTCTCACATAGATACGTGGTTGCAAAGGGCATCAGTGTCTTAACAGCTCAATTTGCCAAGGCAGGATACTCTGAGTGCAGCCCAATCCAGAAATCTGACGGTGGTTCTGATTTTAAATAACATTTTCACAGAACCGCTAGTTGCAGTTTTGATGACGCTCACTTGTTCAGATATCGGTAAGTGGACTGGAGGCAGGGCAGGAAAGGGGTAACGAATCCAGATTTTTGTGTCATTCGTGTCGGGAAAGTACCTGCGTAATTGCGAACCCAACTCACTCAGCTGCTTCGCTATATCACATTTGACATTGTCCGTAAGCTTGAGTTCATTTGCACACAAAAAATTATACAATGATGGAAAGACCTGTGTGTTGTCCTTGTTAATGTAGACAGAGAAGAGATCCAACTTCTTAATCAGCCTCAATTTTGTCCCGCACATTTAATATAGTTGCGGAGAGTCCCTGTAATCCTAGATTCAGATCATTCAGGTGAGAAAAAACATCACCCAGACAGGCCAGTCGTGTGAGAAACTCGTCATCATGCAACCAGTCAGACAAGTGAGACTTTTTACAGGCCAGTCAGTAAAAACTTTAAGCTTGTTTCTCAATTCAAAAAAACGTGTCAATACTTTTCCCCTTGATAACCAGCGCACTTCTGTATGTTGTAAAAGCATGACATGGTCGCTGCCAATATCATTGCATAGTGCAGAAAATACACAATAGTTTGGGGGCCTTGCTTTAACAAAGTTCACCATTTTCACTGTAGTGTCCAAAATGTCTTTCAAGCTGTCAGGCATTCCCTTGGCAGTAAGAGCCTCGCGGTGGATGCTGCAGTGTACCTAAGTGGCGTCGGGAGTAACTGCTTGCACGGGCATTACCACTCCACTGTGTCTCCCTGTCATGGATTTTGCGCCATCAGTACAGACACCAACATAAGCAGCAGCTGCGTTTGGCTACATACGGACCGTTAGTGGAATTCCCACGAGAGAGTAACGGTTCATGTGATTGGATGAGTAACGGTTTATGTGATTGGATGTTAATTATTTGACTAGGCTACCTGTATTTGACATTTATTTTTGGCAGTGAAACGAGGCTCCTCAGGTAAGAAAAAAACCTCACCCAAATGTATAGACCCATTGGAAAATATAAATGGACTGTTGGAAAATGTGAATAACATTTTTATTTTATTTGGCGTACCCCTGAAGGCATTGCGCGTACCACAGTTTGGGAATACCTGGTCTACACCAAGGGATGGTCGGTGATAAATTCCAGTGTCAGTTTGTCTCCTGTGTGACTGTGTAGCCTACTATATATATATATATATATATATATATATAATGGCGTTAGTGTATTAAAGCATCCATGTCTGATTTATCCAATTTAACTATGAAGGTGCTGTGTGATTTGTATATGAGTATATTAATATTATTTAGAGAACACATGATCTTTTCAACAATAAACAACTGTAAGATTACCTGTGATGTATAGCCCCATGTACATGGTATGTCCTTGAATGGAGGTTGGCTAACACTTAAAAAATGTTATTATTAGGTCTAGTGACTACACATTATGATAAACAAGTGAAAGTTTGGTCCTGACAAACATACAGCGCGTGTGTGTACGTGCTTTTGTTTGCTGTGTGTGTGTGTGTGTGTGTGTGTAACAGTCCCTATCAGAGTATGATGCAGATACAGTCAGGCATACTCATCAAGAGTGGAGTGAAGTAACCTTACTAGTCTGAGGTAACCCCCATTCATATACTGAGAGACTGCAGCAGCGTGGCTTGTATAGAAGCCCCTGGCTGTGCATTCCTCTCATCCGGCTCCATTACCTTTATCTCCAAATGTCAGAGGCTATAAATATCCAGCTTCATACGTATCCCATCATGGCAGTTCTACAGAACCGCCCACTAGAATAAGGGGAGTCTCATGGCTGTTCTACAGAACCGCCCCACTAGAATAAGGGGAGTCTCATGGCAGTTCTACAGAACCGCCCTACTAGAATAAGGGGAGTCTCATGGCTGTTCTACAGAACCGCCCCACTAGAATAAGGGGAGTCTCATGGCTGTTCTACAGAACCGCCCCACTAGAATAAGGGGAGTCTCATGGCTGTTCTACAGAACCGCCCCACTAGAATAAGGGGAGTCTAATGGCTGTTCTACAGAACCGCCCCACTAGAATAAGGGGAGTCTCATGGCTGTTCTACAGAACCGCTCCACTAGAATAAGGGGAGTCTCATGGCAGTTCTACAGAACCGCCCCACTAGAATAAGGGGAGTCTCATGGCTGTTCTACAGAACCGCCCCACTAGAATAAGGGGAGTCTCATGGCTGTTCTACAGAACCGCCCCACTAGAATAAGGGGAGTCTCATGGCTGTTCTACAGAACCGCCCCACTAGAATAAGGGGAGTCTCATGGCAGTTCTACAGAACCGCCCCACTAGAATAAGGGGAGTCTCATGGCTGTTCTACAGAACCGCCCCACTAGAATAAGGGGAGTCTCATGGCTGTTCTACAGAACCGCCCCACTAGAATAAGGGGAGTCTCATGGCTGTTCTACAGAACCGCCCCACTAGAATAAGGGGAGTCTCATGGCTGTTCTACAGAACCGCCCCACTAGAATAAGGGGAGTCTCATGGCTGTTCTACAGAAGCTCCCCACTAGAATAAGGGGAGTCTCATGGCTGTTCTACAGAACCGCCCCACTAGAATAAGGGGAGTCTCATGGCTGTTCTACAGAAGCTCCCCACTAGAATAAGGGGAGTCTCATGGCTGTTGGAATGAGGGGACTTGATTGTGCCTCAATACTCAATCCCTAATAGGAGTTGAGGTGTTTTATTTTCCTGAAGAGTTGAAGTATAATCTACTGTTCCTAGATATTGTATGTTATTCACTGAAGAAGATATTCCTGGGGGGAAATGAGAATCAGAACATCTGGGTGTGCTTTGGGATTTTAGACCTAATGAAGCACTTTTTGACTAAACAAATGCAGTTTTTCTATTAAAAGCACACATAAAATAGCGACTCTTCTCGACTTAATGGACGACATGAGCTTCCTCAGGATCAACCTATGATGTTTCCTTTACTGGTCTGTAGTCTGTCAAATTGGCTAATGTGAGATCAGGTTGAATGCTCGGGACATGAGAGGGATAACAGTCTTTCTCCCAGATCCGTCTCTTAAGGAATGTTTGTTTGGGAGCGAGACAGCTCAATGTACTATGGCACGCTGCTCAAATCCCTCCGGAATGAGTTCCCTAATTAAAGTGACAGCTTCAGAATGTCGACGTCGTCACTCCAGATCTCTTCCCCCGGGGGTGGAATTTCGATCGCTTGGCAATGGGCATGTATGTTTATGCATGAAGCAGCGTGTAATTGATACTTTAATGAAGGTCATGGATAAGCAGGTCTCATCCTTGATGGTGTAAAGGAGGTTCGGATCAACGTTTGCATGTTTGAAACCTGAAGACGTGCGACTGCTCTCCAAGCTCAGGGGCTCCGTGCGCAGGAGACCCGGATACACGGAACCCAAACCGGCTGCGCGATCGTGCATACATTTATTTTGTCCCCCCACTCCAAACCCGATCACCACACGCAGGTTAAAATATCAAAACAAACTCTGAACCGATTACATTAATTTGGGGACAGGTCGGAAAGTATTAAACATTTATGGTAATTTGTCCTATTTAGCTAACATGCTGTTGCTAGCTAATTTGTCCTAGGATATAAACATTGAGTTATTTTACCTGAAATGCACAAGGTCCTATACTCCAACAATTAATCCACACAGAACGGCCAACCAAATAGTTTCTAGTCATCTCTCCTCCTTCCAGGCTTTTTTATCTTTGATCTTATATGGTGATGGCCTCTATACTTTCATACTATTACCACGACAACCGGCAAAACTGTTTGTCTTTCAATCACCCACGTGGGTATAACCAATGAGGAGATGGGAGAGGCAGGACTTGTAGCGCGATCTGCGTCAGAAATAGAAAGAAGTTATATTTTATCCCTTGGCATCGCAGACAATTGTTGGCGCTCGCGGGCAGTGTGGGTGCAATGATTGAATAACATGTATTTCTAAATGTATTTTGCATGTAAGGCCATCGGCATACTGGGATTGTGTCAGAATTTCAGATGAATCAAATGTTCTTTCAATTGGAGTCATCAGTTGCCGGATAAATGAAAATGGATGATTGTCTGACAAAAAAACGCACAAACTTTGTCTTTTGACTGATTAAACTCTTGATTTGTGTTGTACTTTTGACAGTTTCATAGTTGTTCCTGAGTCTGTGTGGCAGTAGCCTTAGTACTCTGGTCGGTCACACTGTGATATAGCCTCTTCTGTTTTAAACTTTTGACACTATTAAGCAGAGCCTTGCCGAGCTGTACTGTGCTGGCCTGGTTATGTACCCACCATAGTTGCTGGAAGTGAAACCTCGCTGGAAATAACAACAATGTGAAAAGAACATGCAGTATCTGAGCCGGCACAGTGGACTGTCGGTTTGGGTACAACTATACCTTGTATTTGTGTGCGGTTGGGATATACTAATGATTCAATTAATGTGGATGGATCCTCATTGAGTGACAGTGGAGTGTGGCAGAGTACACTGTCAGATAAGACTTTACAGGTCAATAGTCACGTCAGGAATGCTATGACTATGATAGTTCAGTTGTTTGTCTATATTAATGTCACCTTGCACTTTCTCCCCCAATCACATTTTTATTTTTTTATTTCACCTTTATTTAACCAGGTAAGCAAGTTGAGAACAAGTTCTCATTTACAATTGCGACCTGGCCAAGATAAAGCAAAGCAGTTCGACACATACAACGACACAGAGTTACACATGGAGTAAAACAAACATACAGTCAATAATACAGTAAAAAAAACAAATAAAAAAAAAAAAACAAGTCTATATACAATGTGAGCAAATTAGGTGAGAAGGGAGGTAAAGGCAAAAAAGGCCATGGTGGCAAAGTAAATACAATATAGCAAGTAAAACACTGGAATGGTAGTATTGCAATGGAAGAATGTGCAAAGTAGAAATAAAAATAATGGGGTGCAAAGGAGCAAAATAAATAAATAAATTAAATACAGTTGGGAAAGAGGTAGTTGTTTGGGCTAAATTATAGGTGGGCTATGTACAGGTGCAGTAATCTGTAAGATGCTCTGACAGTTGGTGCTTAAAGCTAGTGAGGGAGATAAGTGTTTCCAATTTAAGAGATTTTTGTAGTTCGTTCCAGTCATTGGCAGCAGAGAACTGGAAGGAGAGGCGGCCAAAGAAAGAATTGGTTTTGGGGGTGACTAGAGAGATATACCTGCTGGAGCGTGTGCTACAGGTGGGAGATGCTATGGTGACCAGCGAGCTGAGATAAGGGGGACTTTACCTAGCAGGGTCTTGTAGATGACATGGAGCCAGTGGGTTTGGCGACGAGTATGAAGCGAGGGCCAGCCAACGAGAGCGTACAGGTCGCAATGGTGGGTAGTATATGGGGCTTTGGTGACAAAACGGATAGCACTGTGATAGACTGCATCCAATTTGTTGAGTAGGGTATTGGAGGCTATTTTGTAAATGACATCGCCAAAGTCGAGGATTGGTAGGATGGTCAATTTTACAAGGGTATGTTTGGCAGCATGAGTGAAGGATGCTTTGTTGCGAAATAGGAAGCCAATTCTAGATTTAACTTTGGATTGGAGATGTTTGATATGGGTCTGGAAGGAGAGTTTACAGTCTAACCAGACACCTAAGTATTTGTAGTTGTCCACGTATTCTAAGTCAGAGCCGTCCAGAGTAGTGATGTTGGACAGGCGGGTAGGTGCAGGTAGCGATCGGTTGAAGAGCATGCATTTAGTTTTACTTGTATTTAAGAGCAATTGGAGGCCACGGAAGGAGAGTTGTATGGCATTGAAGCTTGCCTGGAGGGTTGTTAACACAGTGTCCAAAGAAGGGCCGGAAGTATACAGAATGGTGTCGTCTGCGTAGAGGTGGATCAGAGACTCACCAGCAGCAAGAGCGACCTCATTGATGTATACAGAGAAGAGAGTCGGTCCAAGAATTGAACCCTGTGGCACCCCCATAGAGACTGCCAGAGGTCCGGACAGCAGACCCTCCGATTTGACACACTGAACTCTATCAGAGAAGTAGTTGGTGAACCAGGCGAGGCAATCATTTGAGAAACCAAGGCTGTCGAGTCTGCCGATAAGGATGTGGTGGTTGACAGAGTCGAAAGCCTTGGCCAGATCAATGAATACGGCTGCACAGTAATGTTTCTTATCGATGGCGGTTAAGATACCGTTTAGGACCTTGAGCGTGGCTGAGGTGCACCCATGACCAGCTCTGAAACCAGATTGCATAGCAGAGAAGGTATGGTGAGATTCGAAATGGTCGGTAATCTGTTTGTTGACTTGGCTTTCGAAGACCTTAGAAAGGCATGGTAGGATAGATATAGGTCTGTAGCAGTTTGGGTCAAGAGTGTCCCCCCTTTGAAGAGGGGGATGACCGCAGCTGCTTTCCAATCTTTGGGAATCTCAGATGACACGAAAGAGAGGTTGAACAGGCTAGTAATAGGGGTGGCAACAATTTCGGCAGATAATTTTAGAAAGAAAGGGTCCAGATTGTCTAGCCCGGCTGATTTGTAGGGGTCCAGATTTTTCAGCTCTTTCAGAACTTCAGCTGAATGGATTTGGGAGAAGGAGAAATGGGGAAGGCTTGGGCGAGTTGCTGTTGGGGGTGCAGTGCTGTTGACCGGGGTAGGAGTTGCCAGGTGGAAAGCATGGCCAGCCGTAGAAAAATGCTTATTGAAATTCTCAATTATGGTGGATTTATCAGTGGTGACAGTGTTTCCTATCTTCAGTGCAGTGGGCAGCTGGGAGGAGGTGTTCTTATTCTCCATGGACTTTACAGTGTCCCAGAACTTTTTAGAGTTAGTGTTGCAGGAAGCAAATTTCTGCTTGAAAAAGCTAGCCTTGGCTTTTCTAACTGCCTGTGTATAACGGTTTCTAGCTTCCCTGAACAGCTGCATATCACGGGGCTGTTCGATGCTAATGCAGAACGCCATAGGATGTTTTTGTGTTGGTTAAGGGCAGTCAGGTCTGGGGAGAACCAAGGGCTATATCTGTTCCTGGTTCTAATTTTCTTGAATGGGGCATGTTTATTTAACATTGTTAGGAAGGCATTTTAAAAAAATATCCAGGCATCCTCTACTGACGGGATGAGATCAATATCCTTCCAGGACACCCCGGCCAGGTCGATTAGAAAGGCCTGCTCGCTGAAGTGTTTCAGGGAGCGTTTTACAGTGATGAGTGGAGGTCGTTTGACCGCTGACCCATTACGGATGCAGGCAATGAGGCAGTGATCGCTGAGATCTTGGTTGAAGACAGCAGAGGTGTATTTAGAGGGGAAGTTGGTTAGGATGATATCTATGAGGGTGCCCGTGTTTAAGGCTTTGGGGGTACCTGGTAGGTTCATTGATAATTTGTGTGAGATTGAGGGCATCAAGTTTAGATTGTAGGATGGCTGGGGTGTTAAGCATGTTCCAGTTTAGGTCGCCTAGCAGCACGAGCTCTGAAGATAGATGGGGGCAATCAGTTCACATATGGTGTCCAGAGCACAGCTGGGCAGAGGGTGGTCTATAGCAGGCGGCAACGGTGAGAGACTTGTTTTTAGAGAGGTGGATTTTTAAAAGTAGAAGTTCAAATTGTTTGGGTACAGACCTGGATAGTAGGACAGAACTCTGCAGGCTATCTTTGCAGTAGATTGCAACACCGCCCCTTTAGCAGTTCTATCTTGTCTGAAAATGTTGTAGTTTGGAATTAAAATTTCTGAATTTTTGGTGGTCTTCCTAAGCCAGGATTCAGACACAGCTAGAACATCCGGGTTGGCAGAGTGTGCTAAAGCAGTGAAAAGAACAAACTTAGGGAGGAGGCTTCTAATGTTAACATGCATGAAACCAAGGCTATTACGGTTACAGAAGTCATCAAAAGAGAGCGCCTGGGGAATAGGAGTGGAGCTAGGCACTGCAGGGCCTGGATTCACCTCTACATCGCCAGAGGAACATAGGAGGAGAAGAATAAGGGTACGGCTAAAAGCAATAAGAATTGGTCGTCTAGAACGTCTGGAACAGAGAGTAAAAGGAGGTTTCTGGGGGCGATAAAATAGCATCAAGGTATAATGTACAGACAAAGGTATGGTAGGATGTGAGTACAGTGGAGGTAAACCTAGGTATTGAGTGATGAAGAGAGAGATATTGTCTCTAGAAACATCATTGAAACCAGGAGATGTCATTGCATGTGTGGGTGGTGGAACTAATAAGTTGGATAAGGTATAGTGAGCAGGACTAGAGGCTCTACAGTGAAATAAGCCAATAAACACTAACCAGAACAGCAATGGACAAGACATATTGACATTAAGGAGAGGCATCCTTAGTCGAGTGATCAAAAGGGTCCAGGGAGTGGAGAGGTTGGTTTGGGGGTCACGGCGATTTAGACAGCTAGCCAGGACATCGGTAGCAAGCTAGCATAGGATGGAGGTCTGTTGTTAGCCACCTCTTGCGTTCCGTCAGTAGATTAGTAGAGTTCCGTGTTGTAGAGGGGATTAGTCCAAATCACACAACAACAAAAAAATAAAAACAATAGATATAGTTATAGAGGCCCAAGAAGAAACATGTTAATAATAAAAATAAATAAATTGTCCGATTGTCTATTCTGAGAGCATCCGGTAAGACAGCTAACGGTTAGCAGGCCGCAGATGGGCATTCAGGTAACGTCGCGACGGAGGAGCCAGCCGGATCTCCTTCGGGTAGATAACGTCGGCAGTCCAGTTGTGAAGGCCCGGAGGGGCTCCGTGTAGGCAGTAAAACGGGTCCGGATAGGTGACTGCAGCCCAGGAGTGATTGACGGAGCTCAGGAGTGGTTGACGGAGCTCGCTAGCTCCGGAGTAATTGATGTTTGCTCCGGAATCGACGAAAGCAGATAGACACACGGATAGCAGCCAGCTAGCTGTGAGATCCGGGAGTGAATGTCCAGAGAGCAGTTGAAATCCAGGGACATGGAGAGAAAAAATCGGTCCGGTATGTTCCGTTCCGAGCCGCGCTGCGCCGTACAAAACTGGCGATAGATTTTCGAGTTAAAGGATAGCTAATGACCACAAACCGTGGTTAGCTGAATACGAACGAGTTGCCAGTAAAGAAGCTAACTAGCTTCTGATTAGCTTCTGGCTAGCTTCTTGGAGTTTCTGGCTAGCTTCTGGCTAGCTTCTTGGAGGATTGCAGATTTGATTGCAGATTTGAGGTAAATAATACGTATTTATACATATCAATTGGTGAGGCAGGTTGCAGGAGAGTGTATTGAAGATGAGTTGATGGAAAATAAAAATAAAATGTATGTGAAAAAAAAGTTGTAAATATATATATATACACGACATGTTTATGTGTTTGCTGGTATTCCATTGTACTCTGGTCCCAGATCTGTTTGTGCTGTATCTCAACTTCTATCATCATATGATTTGGCATGAATGATGACCACACAGATGTAGGATCTTAATTTTACCAATCTGTCACAGGAGAACTTTCCTGCAATGCAGGAAATGTAGAACTTGTTGTGTATTTGAGGCTTAATAGACAACAGATGTTTCTCATTCCCTCTATGAAATGTCAGACTTGATTTTTCATTACGAAAAATTTATCAGCCCCTACAAAAATGGCCATGAATTATAATTCACATTTCCTGTTGCTACAGGATTCTTTTCCTGCTGTAGGAGACGGGTTAAAATTAAGATCCTACAACATTAGGAGTTAGCTACAGTGGGGAGAAAGTATTTGATACACTGCCAATTTTGCAGGTTTTCCCTACTTACAAAGCATGTAGAGGTCTGTTTTATCATAGGTACACTTCAACTGTGAGAGGCGGAATCTAAAACAAAATTCCAGAAAATCACATTGTATGATTTTTAAGTAATTAATTTGCATTTTATTGCATGACATAAGTATTTGATACATCAGAAAAGCAGAACTTAATATTTGGTACATAAACCTTTGTTTGCAATTACAGAGATCATACGTTTCCTGTAGTTCTTTACCAGGTTTGCACACACTGCAGCAGGGATTTTGGCCCACTCCTCCATACAGACCTTCTCCAGATCCTTCAGGTTTCAGGGCTGTCGCTGGGCAATACAGACTTTCAGCTCCCTCCAAAGATTTTCTATTGGGTTCAGGTCTGGAGACTGGCTAGGCCATTCCAGGACCTTGAGATGCTTCTTACGGAGCCACTCCTTAGTTGCCCTGGCTGTGTGTTTCGGGTCGTTGTCTTGCTGGAAGACCCAGCTCTTACTGAGGGAAGGAGGTTGTTGGCCAAGATCTCGCGATACATGGCCCCATCAATCCTCCCCTCAATACGGTGCAGTCGTCCTGTCCCCTTTGCAGAAAAGCATCCCCAAAGAATGATGTTTCCACCTCCATGCTTCACGGTTGGGATGGTGTTTTTGGGGTTGTACTCATCCTTCTTCTTCCTCCAAACACGGCGAGTGGAGTTTAGACCAAAAAGCTCTATTTTTGTCTCATCAGACCACATGGCCTTCTCCCATTCCTCCTCTGGATCATCCAGATGGTCATTGGCAAACTTCAGACGTGCCTGGACATGCGCCGGCTTGAGCAGGGGGACCTTGCGTGCGCTGCAGGATTTTAATCTATGACGGCGTAGTGTGTTACTAATGGTTTTCTTTGAGACTGTGGTCCCAGCTCTCTTCAGGTCATTGACCAGGTCCTGCCGTGTAGTTCTGGGCTGATCCCTCACCTTCCTCATGATCATTGATGCCCCACGAGGTGAGATCTTGCATGGAGCCCCAGACCGAGGGTGATTGACCTTCATCTTGAACTTCTTCCATTTTCTAATAATTGCGCCAACAGTTGTTGCCTTCTCACCAAGCTGCTTGCCTATTGTCCTGGAGCCCATCCCAGCCTTGTGCAGGTCTACAATTTTATCCCTGATGTCCTTACACAGCTCTCTGGTCTTGGCCATTGTGGAGAGGTTGGAGTCTGTTTGATTGAGTGTGTGGACAGGTGTCTTTTATACAGGTAACAAGTTCAAACAGGTGCAGTTAATACAGGTAATGAGTGGAGAACAGGAGGGCATCTTAAAGAAGAACTAACAGGTCGGTGAGAGCTGGAATTCTTACTGGTTGGTAGGTGATCAAATACTTATGTCATGCAATAAAATGCAAATTAATTACTTATAAATCATACCATGTGATTTTCTGGATTTTTGTTTTAGATTCCGTCTCTCACAGTTGAAGTGTACCTATGATAAAACATTACAGACCTCTACATGCTTTGTAAGTAGGAAAACCTGCAATATCGGCAGTGTATCAAATACTTGTTCTCCCCACTGTATACGGCACAAGCAGACCTGGGACACTCCAAAATCTCTAGCCACTTTAATAATAATAAAATGGATGTAATAATTGTATCACTAGTCACTTTAAACAATGCCACTTTATATAATGTTTACATACCCTACATTACTCATCTCATATGTATATACTGTACTGGAACTAGAAGCACAAGCATTTCCCTACACTTGCATTAACATCTGCTAACCATGTGCATGTGACCAATAAAATTGGATTTGATGTGACCAGACTAATTCCACAGTGAAAACCAAGTGTATAAAAATGGGTGTATTTTAAATTCTCAGTGGAGGAAGTGTTGGTGGAAAAATGGTGTTCTAATGTGTTTGGCAGTGACCTAAAAGGAGATCAGGTCATGTTCATTAGCCACCAAACGGAAGAAAACAGACCGAAACAGGCAGGGGCTACCTGAACTTGACAAAGAAACGCACATTTTCGTTTGGCATTGCAAAACATTTTAGAAAATGTTCAGTTGCTTTCCCTACTGAACACGACCCTGGTGTTATTCACCATGTCAGTAGATCCAAATGTTGGAGCTGGCTGAGGAAGAGCATGACCGTAGATGGCCAGCCAGACTGGATCAGACGGACGGTCTGTCTCAGTCAAATGTGAAAAGATAAGCTCATAATCCAAGAGGTATGACAATGTCAAGAGATTTCGTCTGTTTGTCCTGAGAAGGAGAACAATGGTGCAGCCAGTCAGGCAGTAGAGGAAGAGAGGAGTATCTTTGAGTTCTAGGAGCAATGGTCAGAGACCCCAAGACACAACTAAGGTGTGGGATTAGTTTAAACAGCAACCTCTGTCTTTAGAATAGCATCACATTAAACATAATGCATTTGGTCAGCACTGCTTTTCAAAGTAAATGTCTTAAACTCGTTATGTTGCTTAAAGGGGCATTACACAAAGTCAAAGTTTGTCAAAAGCCTTGTCCCACACCATTAGTTGTGTTGATCCACTTTAACTATGCCACTGTGTTTACATACTCATCTCATATGTATATACTACATTCAATACCATCTACTGTATCTTGCCTATGCCACTCTGTACCATCACTCATTCATATATCTTTATGTACATATTCTTTATCCCCTTACACTTGTGTCTATAAGGTAGTAGTTTTGGAATTGTTAGCTAGATTACTTGTTGGTTATTACTGCATTGTCGGAACTAGAAGCGCAAGCATTTTGCTACACTCGCATTAACATCTGCTAACCATGTGTATGTGACAAATACAATTTGATTTGATTTGATCCAGTTTTCTGCCTCAACTGAAACAAATTCATTATATGGTGCTCATTTTTGTCATTCATTTTGGATTAAGGTATACTCATGGATCGACCCTTTAAGTGCGTCATGACTCATGCAATGATGAATTGTTGCCTCATTGATTGGGCTAATCCCTGACCAGGATCATTGCCTGACCGTGAGTGTCTCATTGTTCCCGCCCATTAATAGTCTGTTCAGATTTAGGGTTCAAAAGTCATGTTTTTTTTATCTATTCAACTCTATTTACTGAAGTACCTAGTCTATATGCGTCCACCAGGCCTTAAAGGCAAGCTCTGGAACACTGGCCACTAGTAAGTATATTTTTAAACCTCCCGGTCTGCGCTGGATGTGTCGACGTGTTCATACATGCACAATTGTCTTAAACTCAATTAGCTGCGAAACCCCTAGTTTGAAAGTGACTGTTTACTAAAAGCTGTTGCACTATTTACCTTACATTTTCCCCCACGTGGGCCAGCCTCCTAGCAATTCAAGTTCCAGCCAATGAGCTTTAGCCCATTGCCATTTGAGCGACAGGGACCACTTTTGGCTCGTGAGTGCTACTTTCAGAACTACTAGCTGAAAACTATGCAAAAAGTACCAGAGAATCTCTTTTTAAACCAGTGTTCACCAAATAATGGGTCACTGCTAAGTCCCTGTGGGTCATGGAGGAGGGGGACTGGCTAGAGACACTGTCTTTTGTTCACTTGGTGGATCATTCAAAGGCTGCAGATGACGCCGACGTAGTCAGTTAATTCCATGGTGCTCTTTTGTAAAAATAAATAAATAAAAATGTAAAAGCTAACGCAAAATTAACTGAATATATCATTGTAGCAGTCATAGGGTGTAGCTGTCATTTTGATTGTTTTCTTTACCCAGTTTTATTGTTATGTTTACCCAGAAAAGCACCCCGTTCCCATAGAAACCTTTTGGTAGCTCTGGCACAGCTGCATACATTCAAGAGTATAGTTGGGTCATAGCACAAAACAGTTTAGGCCAGGATTCTATTTGATTGCCACGTTGCCTACAAGCACAATTTTAACGTGTTGGCAGAGATTAAATTCAAGGTAAACACAGCAGATGTCAGCTCAATTGGAAATTCCCTTTAAATGTCAAGTGTTATAGGGAGGTTTCAGATGTAAATCCCGGCCTTAGGAACCACCAGGCCTGACCAGTGTTTTACAGAAATGCGTTGGTTTAGGAACCCATGCCCTGCGCATTTTAGTTCTAGACCAGCAATAACACATCTGATTCAACTACTGAATCACCAAGCCCTTGCCTTCATTAGTTGAATCAGGTGTGTTCGTTCTGGGCTGGAACCAAAATGTCCAGTCTTGGGGTCCCTGAAGATGTGTTGGGAAACGATGGCCTACACCAGGGATCATCAACTACACTGAACAGAACTATAAACGCAACATGTATAAGTGTTGGTCCCATGTTTCATGCATTGAAATAAATAAAAAATCCCAGAAATGTTCCATACGCACAAAATGCTTATTTCCCTAAAAATGTTAGCTGATTGAACAGAATGATCATTACACATTGTACGTTGTGCTGGGGGGGCCACTTTAAAATGTTTTGTCTCACAACACAATGCCACAGATGTCTCAAGTTTTGAGGGAGTGTGCAATTGGCATGTTGACTGCAGGAATGTCCACCAGAGCTGTTGCCAGAGAATTTAATGTTAATTTCTTTACCATAAACTGCCTCCAACATATTTTTAGATAATTTGGCAATACCTCCAACCGGCTTCACAACTGCAGAACACGTGTAACCATGGTGCTGAGGAGTATTTCTGTCTGTAATAATTATCTTTTGTGGGGGAAAAAACTCTATCCCCTGCCAAGTTGTGTGAAATCCATAGATTAGGGCCTAATGAATTTATTTAAATTGACTGATTTCCTCATATGAACTGTAAGTCAGTAAAATCTTTGAAATGGTTGCATGTTATGTTTTATGTTTTTGTTAAGTATAGATTCCGCTGCCTGACTATTATTTCTTCTTCAGCCGATGGTCGGAACATACAGGAATTGCAAATAATTTGCCCAAACAGATATAATATTTGACTAAAACATAATCATTTCAAACCTTGCTTACATTTGTATACGATCACGCGTCTTTATATTATGCGTGGGAATACTTTCTAAATTAAATTCACTTGGAGTTGATTTCCTGGTGTTTTTAGTCTTTCAAATCAAACTTTATTTGTCACATGCGCCAAATACAACAGGTATTTACTGGACCTTACTGTGAAACGGTCACTTTACAGGCCCTTAACCAACAGTGCAGTTCAAGAAGAGTTAAGGTTAGAGGTCATTTGTACATGTAGGTAGGGGTAAAGTGACAATAACGAGGCTATATACAGGGGTACCGGTACCAAGTCAGTGTGCAGGGGTACAGGTTAGTTGAAGTAATGTGTACATGTAGGTAGGGGTAAAGTGACAATAACGAGGCTATATACAGGGGTACCGGTACCAAGTCAGTGTGCAGGGGTACAAGTTAGTTGAGGTAATGTGTACATGTAGGTAGGGGTAAAGTGACAATAACGAGGCTATATACAGGGGTACCGGTACCAAGTCAGTGTGCAGGGGTACAAGTTAGTTGAGGTAATGTGTACATGTAGGTAGGGGTAAAGTGACAATAACGAGGCTATATACAGGGGTACAGGTTAGTTGAGGTTAGTTGAGGTAATGTGTACATGTAGGTAGGGGTAAAGTGACTGCATAGATAATAAACAGTGAGTAGCAGCAGTGTAAAAATGAATAGGGGGGTCAATGTAAATAGTCCAGTGGCCATTTGATTAATTGTTCAGTAATATTATGACTTGGGGGTAGAAGCTGTTAAGGAGCCTTTTGGTCCTAGACTTGCTGCTCTGGTACCGCATGCCGTGTGGTAGCAGAAAAAACAGTCTATGACTTTGGTGTCTATTAGTTTATTAGTGGGAATCCATCTTACACAAAGTAGGGACCACTGGGAGCCAGAGTGAGGTGGCCCCCCTAGCAACCATGCCATCTTTGTCCCTGTGACATGGTGCCCACTGCGTTAGAGGGCCAAAGGGCACATTCTAACCTGCAATACACTCTAGTAATCAGTGCACAGTTATGGCAGTAATCTCCGAGATAACAGCATAAAAATGACGAGAGAGCGAGAGCTGTGTTTTCTGGAGTGAATTAAAACAAGGGTGTGTGAGGTCAACCATATTACAGCTGAACCAAAATATGGGGAGAAATGTAGGGTGGTGGGTGGGGATGATGTTTTTTTTGGTCCTTTTTTAATGAGGGTTCTGAACTCTCTTCTCTCTCTTGTACTCGTGCCAGACAGGTGGGTGGAACTGTTTCAGCCTGTGTGTGATATTAGCAAATGTATTTAAATAATGGCAATGGTGGTCTGGCTGGACTAGTGGCAATGCCACAGCCTCACAGATCTACGGTGTCAGGATGGGTTGGATACCGGCCTACTGCCCTTTCATACAACCTACTGTCATCCTCCCTCTCTCTCTTCAGTCAAATCTGAAAAATACCTTTA
Organism: Oncorhynchus nerka; assembly: GCF_034236695.1. Taxonomy (NCBI): domain Eukaryota; kingdom Metazoa; phylum Chordata; class Actinopteri; order Salmoniformes; family Salmonidae; genus Oncorhynchus; species Oncorhynchus nerka. Next base: position 85,755,572 of record NC_088422.1, read on the forward strand.
AAAATATATACATATATAAGAAGAATGGTAATGTTGTGACGGGTTACATCCATTATATGTAGATACTTGGTGAAAAGTTCTGCTTAAATAAACCCAAATGCCTGCACACTAACACTACAGACGCAGTGATCCTCTGCTTCCGCATCACCTCCAGTATTCATGGATCGCTAACATCATAAAGTACCACTGTCCTATAGCAAATAAATAACCTTGGTTAAAAACAACATTTATTGGCCATTTAGTGTATTAAACTGAATAATGCCAATATCTATTTCATGAAAAGAGACACATAGAAGATGCAGCCTGAATAGTTGGATTCTTGGCAATGGTTTCATATGAGTCACAGGTTTAATGGAGATTGTGTGGAATACCCATCACCAGGAAGGCAGCACCAACTGCTTTCTCACACTGTCTTTGGCACTGACTTTGTGTGTGTGTGTGTGTGTGTACACCCATGGGGATGGGTAATGGGTATGTTTTCCCAATGCCATAGAAAGGCTAATTCAGTCAAAATAAACAACTTGTCTCGTAATGATTAAAGCCATTTCCCCCTGCCTTCCCCTGAGCCCTGCTCTAATGTGCTACCATTGGCTTAATGAGACGCAGGAGGAGCTGTTGTTGACCTCCAGTAGGGCCTCTGTGATTAGGGGGCAAACAGTGGTCAGACAGGCTCCCTGCGACCTGGGGAAAATGGAGGAGGCATGTAGTTTTGGGTACGGCTCAATATATTCTGAATGATTTGCGGTACATTCGATCTTGTATCCGGCCTACTGCTACACTTCCCCTCCATAAGTTTGGTTTTTGCTTCTTTTTCCTATATCCCCAACCCAGCTAACCCCAGTCTCTCCTAGACCCAGTCTGCCCTAGCCCCAGCCCAGCTACCCCCAGTCTCTCCTAGACCCAGTCTCTCCTAGCTCCAGCCCAGTTACCCCCAGTCTCTCCTAGCTCCAGCCCAGTTACCCCCAGTCTCTCCTAGCTCCAGCCCAGTTACCCCCAGTCTCTCCTAGCTCCAGCCCAGTTACCCCCAGTCTCTCCTAGCGCCAGCCCAGCTAACCTCAGTCTCTCCTTCCCCTAGTCCCAGCCCAGCTATCCCCAGCCTCGCCTAGCCCTAGCCTAGTTTTTCCTTAGCCCTAGTCTAGTTTTCCCCCAACCTTCACCAGCCCTAACTCCCCAAGTCTTCCCCCGGTCTATCCTATCCCCAGCCCAGCATCCTGCAACCTCCCTAAGTCTCAACCCAGATTCCCCCACATTTCCCAGCCTTCCCCAGCCTTTCCCAACATTGTACCAACTCAGTGTCCCCAAGCCCAGATTCCCCCAACTCCATCCCATGTTCCCTCAGCCTTCCTTAGCTCCAGGCCAGCACCAGCTTCCCCAGGCTGCACTAGCTCCAGGCCAGCACCAGCAAACCCAGACTTCCCCAGACTTCTCTAGTTCCAGCCAAGTGCCAGCTTCCCCCAGACGTCCCTAGCTCCAGCCCAGCACCAGACTCCCAAAGATTCCCCAGAATTCCCTAGCTCCAACCCAGGGCCAGCTTTCCCCAGACTACCCTAGCTCCAGCCCAGTGCCAGATTCCTCCAGACTTTCTTAGCTCCAGCCCAGCGACAGATTCCCCCAGACTTCTCTAGTTCCAGCCAAGTGCCAGCTTCCCCCAGACGTCCCTAGCTCCAGCCCAGCACCAGACTCCCAAAGATTCCCCAGAATTCTCTAGCTCCAACCCAGCGCCAGCATTCCCCAGACTACCCTAGCTCCAGCCCAGTGCCAGCTTTCCCAGATTCCCCAGACTTCCCTAGCTTTAGCCCAGTGCCAGATTTCCCAGGCTTCCTTAGCTCCAGCCCAGTGCCAGCTTTCCCAGATTCCCCAGACTTCCCTAGCTTTAGCCCAGTGCCAGATTTCCCAGGCTTCCTTAGCTCCAGCCCAGTGCCAGCTTCCCCCAGATTCCCCCAGACTTCCCTAGTAGAAGGGCTGCTCAGTGGAATGTGAGGAAGATGTGTATCGTTTAATTGGACAGGGCGACTACTGACCTGGAACTCTGCCAAACAGAGCTTTTGGCCTAGATGTGTGTTTACAAACTTGTTACAGATAAGAAAGAGGGCGCTGGAGAAGACGGGGAGAATAAACAGAACGCGTAAAGGGAAAGGGACGTGTGTGTGGCTCAGTTGGTAGAGCATGGCACTTGCAATGCCAGGATTGTGGGTTTGATTCCCGCTGTGTTCTTTCTACCCATACAAAATGTATCAATGCACTACTTTTAGTTGCTTTTGATTAAAAGTGTCTGCTAAATTACATATCATTACATGGGAAGAACCAAATACACTTAAGGGAGACCCAGGAAAAAACAGGGTTCCTAGTCCGGTGCATTGGCATAGCCAGAAATTCATTGGTAGGTGGGCTTGCAGAAATGTATGTGGATTATGAGCTGTCTTGTTTGCCAAATAAACAAATTAGGCACTGGTATGATGCATATACTGTAGCCATAAAAGCACAGTGACATACAGTGCATTCGGAAAGTATTCAGACTCCTTGACTTTTTCCACATTTTGTTACCTTTCAGCCTTGTTCTAAAATGGAGGAAATTATTATTTGCCTCATCAATCTACACACAACATCCCATAAACGGGTTTTTAGAAATGTTCTCAAATGTATATAAAAAAAGCCTTATTTACATAAGTATTCAGACCCTTTGCTATGAGACTCGAAATTGAGCTCAGGTACATCCTGTTTCCATTGATCATCTTTGAGTTGTTTCTTCAACTTGATTGAAGTCCACCTGTGGTAAATTGGACATGATTTGGAAAGATACACACCAGTCTATATAAGATCCCACATTTGACAGTGCATGTCAGAGCAAAAACCAAGCCATAAGGTCGAAGGAATTGTCCCTAGAGCTCCTAGACAGGATTGTGTTGAGGCACAGATTTGGGGAAGGGTACCAAAAAATGTCAGCTGCATTGAAGGTCCCCAAGAACACAGTGGCCTCCATCATTCTTAAATGGAAGAAGTTTGGAACCACCAAGACTCTTCCTAGAGCTGGCCAAACTGAGCAATCGTGGTAGAAGGGCCTTGGTCAGGGAGGTGACTTAGAACCCGATGGTCACTCTGACAGAGCTCCAGAGTTCCTCTCTGGAGATGGGAGAACTTTCCAGAAGAACAACCATCTCTGCAGCACTCCACCAAATCAGGCCTTTATGGTAGAGTGGCCAGATGGAAGCCACTCCTCAGTAAAAGGCACATGACAGTCTGCTTGGAGTTTAGCAAAAGGCACCTAAAGACTCTCTCAGACCATGAGAAACAAAATTCTCCAGTCTCCAAACCAAATTGAACTCCTTGGCCTGAATGCCAAGCGTCACGTCTGGCGGAAACCTGGCACCATCCCTATGGTGAAACATGGTGGTGGCAGCATCATGCTGTGGGACATTGACCCTAAGCACACAGCCAAGACAATGCAGGAATGACTTCAGGACAAGTCTCTGAATGCTCTTGAGTGGTCCAGCCAGAGCCCGGACTTGAACCCAATTGAACATCTCTGGAGAGACCTGAAAATTGCTCTGCAACGACGCTCCCCATCCAACCTAACAGAGCTTGAGAGGATCTGCAGAGAAGAATGGGAACATCATATCCAAGAAGACTCGAGTCTGTAATAACCGCCAAAGGTGCTTCAAGAAAGTACTGAGTAAAGTGTCTGAATATTAATGTAAATGTGATATTTAAGTTTAAATAGATTTTTTATTTTTTATTAGCAAAACTTTTTAAAACAGTTTTTGCTTCGTCATTATGGGCTATTGTGTGTAGATTGAGGGGGAATTTTTTTTTTAATCAATTTTAGAATAAGGCTGTGGAATGTGGAAAAAGTTCAAGGGTCTGGGAAATGTGGAAAAAGTTCAAGGGTCTGGGAAATGTGGAAAAAGTTCAAGGGTCTGAATACTTTCCGAATGCACTGTATGCCTCAATGCAGTCATATTCGTGGTTTATTGGGGGTGTTGCTTTCAGTTAGTTATTTTTGGCAACCCGTCTTGTGAGAATGAATGTCACCCCAGGTCATGAGTTCTGTTATATTTCATCAAATCTGACTAACCCAGTGCACTGTTTGCTGTCAATTCTATCTGATGGTGTTTGCATGTTTAGATAAAAAGACAAATAATGTCCTGTTTGGAACACTGGAAATTAAAGGGCATAATTTTGTTTTTAAAATTAATAAATACAAATATTCATTTTTTGCTCAATCTGAGTGGGTGGGCCTGGATAAGCTTGTTTTGGTGCTCGAGATCTAACATTAACGTACCCTAGTGATCTCTAATACTGAGACTTGGACAAATGGTATGAGTGTCGCCTCAAATGGGACCCTATTCTATTTATTGGGCCCATAGTGCACCATTTCTTACCAGAGCCATATTTAGGAAGGGACGTACTCATGTGCTGTTTCTCAAATGACAAATCAGACCCACTTGACTTGTGCAACTCTCCTTACAGATGGACTAACGTAGTTAGTTAGCACTAAACAAATCGGTACCAGGAAGCCTTTATAGAGGGGGGGTTTCCAACCATTTCTGAGGAGGCATTTCTGAGAAAACACACTAAATCCTTTGATGAGTCAGAGTGACTGTGTGTCAGCCAGGGCGAGGATGAAGTACAGATATCCTGTGTATGTGCTTGTTTGTGTGCGCATGACCAGTGTGCATGTGGGTGTAACGACTCAAATGAAGTGTGTGTGTGTGGTCTCGGGTTATCGTCGGAGCTTTGAGGTGAATGCAGACGGGTTAATAAGGACAGACAGGGTGTAGACTGGCTGGCAGTGGCTGCTCAAGACATACAGTTGTGCTAACAGTCATACTCTCTTTTCAATGTGTATCTCCACACATCCAGATGGAGCACGGCAGTCATTCAAATAAATTAACAGGACTAAAGAACGAAGGGAACTGTACAGCAGAGGAGGCTGGTGGGAGGAGCTTTAGGAGGATGGGCTCATTGTAATGGCAGGAATAGAGGGGTACCAAACACATGTTTGCAATATGTTTGGCTCCATTCTATTGATTATGGGAGGAACGTTTTGACAGACAAGGTCCTTTATCAGCAGTATCATGTGTTTAATAAGCTGTAATAGGCTGAATAGTATCTAAAAAAGGCTATGGAACCTAAGGCCCTGTACTGCTTCCATCTCTGCCACTGCAGACACGTCTTCATTGGAAATACCAATTTGTTCTTAATTGACCTACATGTATAATTATAAGGTTAAATAAGGTAGGTAGTTGGCACACACACATACACGTAGCACATACACACACACATACACTGGCACACACACATACACGTAGCACATACACACACACATACACGTAGCACATACACACACACATACACTGGCACACACACATACACGTTGTTTATTTTGACTGAATTAGCGTTTCTAGGGCATTGGGAAAACATATCCACCACATCGGCATGGGTACACACACGTACAAATACACTCAGTTCTTACATTTGAGAATAGTTGTGTGTTACAGTCGTGGGTGGTGGCTGGACCCTGGTGGTGCTGTGGGAGAGAGTTAATGATGATGATGGTGGAAGGTGGCTGGACCCTGGTGGTGCTGTGGGAGAGAGAGAGTTAATGATGATGATGGTGGAAGGTGGCTGGACCCTGGTGGTGCTGTGGGAGAGAGAGAGTTAATGATGATGATGGTGGAAGGTGGCTGGACCCTGGTGGTGCTGTGGGAGAGAGAGAGTTAATGATGATGATGGTGGCTGGACCCTGGTGGTGCTGTGGGAGAGAGAGCGTTAATGATGATGATGGTGGAAGGTGGCTGGACCCTGGTGGTGCTGTGGGAGAGAGAGAGTTAATGATGATGATGGTGGCTGGACCCTGGTGGTGCTGTGGGAGAGAGAGAGTTAATGATGATGATGGTGGAAGGTGGCTGGACCCTGGTGGTGCTGTGGGAGAGAGAGAGTTAATGATGATGATGGTGGAAGGTGGCTGGACCCTGGTGGTGCTGTGGGAGAGAGAGTTAATGATGGTGAGAGGTGGCTGAACCCTAGTGGTGCTGTGGGAGAGGGAGTTAATGATGATGATGGTGGGAGGTGGCTGGACCCTGGTGGTGCTGTGGTAGAGAGAGAGTTAATGGTGATGATGGTGGAAGGTGGCTGGACCCTGGTGGTGCTGTGGGAGAGAGAGAGTTAATGATGATGATGGTGGAAGGTGGCTGGACCCTGGTGGTGCTGTGGGAGAGAGAGAGTTAATGGTGATGATGGCGGGAGGTGGCTGGACCCTGGTGGTGCTGTGGGAGATAGAGAGTTAATGATGATGATGGTGGAAGGTGGCTGGACCCTGGTGGTGCTGTGGGAGAGTTAATGATGGTGATGATGGTGGGAGGTGGCTGGACCCTGGTGGTGCTGTGGGAGAGTTAATGATGGTGATGATGGTGGGAGGTGGCTGGACCCTGGTGATGCTGTGGGAGAAAGAGAGTTAATGATGATGATGGTGGAAGGTGGCTGGACCCTGGTGGTGCTGTGGGAGAGAGAGAGTTAATGATGATGATGGTGGAAGGTGGCTGGACCCTGGTGGTGCTGTGGGAGAGAGAGTTAATGATGGTGAGAGGTGGCTGAACCCTAGTGGTGCTGTGGGAGAGGGAGTTAATGATGATGATGGTGGGAGGTGGCTGGACCCTGGTGGTGCTGTGGTAGAGAGAGAGTTAATGATGATGATGGGATGTGGCTGGACCCTGGTGGTGCTGTGGGAGAGACAGTTAATGATGATGGTGGGAGGTGGCTGGACCCTGGTGGTGCTGTGGAAGAGAGAGTTAATGATGATGGTGGGAGTGGGCTGGACCCTGGTGGTGTTGTGGGGGAGAGAGTTAATGATGATGGTGGGAGGTGGCTGGACCCTGGTGGTGCTGTGGGAGAGAGAGTTAATGATGGTGAGAGGTGGCTGAACCCTGGTGCTGCTGTGGGAGAGAGAGTTAATGATGATGGTGGGAGGTGGCTGGACCCTGGTGGTGCTGTGGGAGAGAGAGTTAATGATGGTGATGGTGGCTGGACCCTGGTGGTGCTGTGGGAGAGAGAGTTAATGATGATGGTGGAAGGTGGCTGAACCCTGGTGCTGCTGTGGGAGAGAGAGAGTTAATGATGATGATGATGGTGTGAGGTGGCTGAACCCTGGTGGTGCTGTGGGAGAGAGAGTTAATGATGATGGTGGGAGGTGGCTGGACCCTGGTGGTGCTGTGGGAGAGAGCGTAAATGATGATGGCTGGACCCTGGTGCTGCTGTGGGAGAGAGAGAGTTAATGATGATGATGATGGTGTGAGGTGGCTGAACCCTGGTGGTGCTGTGGGAGAGAGCGTAAATGATGATGGCTGGACCCTGGTGCTGCTGTGGGAGAGAGAGAGTTAATGATGATGATGATGGTGTGAGGTGGCTGAACCCTGGTGGTGCTGTGGGAGAGAGAGAGTTAATGATGATGATGGTGGGAGGTGGCTGGACCCTGGTGGTGCTGTGGGAGAGAGAGTTAATGATGATGGTGGGAGGTGGCTGGACCCTGGTGGTGCTGTGGGAGAGAGAGTTAATGATGATGGTGGGAGGTGGCTGGACCCTGGTGGTGCTGTGGGAGAGAGCGTAAATGATGATGGCTGGACCCTGGTGCTGCTGTGGGAGAGAGAGTTAATGATGATGGAGGCTGGTTGTATGGGTGCGTTCTTGACTTTGGCTCCTGCCCTGCCCCCAGGGACCCCAGTGGCATGGAAGCTTGTTTGTTGTTATCAGTGACCCCTAGAGCCGGGGCTCCTGTGTTAAGCGAGGCCTGAATTGGTCATCTCTCTGTAGGTGATGGCTTTGTTATGGAAGGTTTGGGAATCGCTTCCTTTTAGGTGGTTGTAGAATTTAATGTATTTTTTCTGGATTTTTATAATTAGCGGGTATCGGCCTAATTCTGCTCTGCATTAATTATTTGATGTTTTAAGTTTTACGTTGTCTCAATTTGGTGTGTGTCCCATTTTGTGAATTATTGGTTGGTGAGCGGACCCCAGACCTCACAACTATAAAGGGTAATGGGTTCTATAACTGATATTTTAAATATTTTTAGCCAGATCCTAATTGGTATGTCAAATTTTATGTTCCTTTTGATGGAATAGAATGCCCTTCTTGCCATGTCTCTCAGATTGTTCAGAGCTTTGTGAAAGTTACCTGTGGTGCTGATGTTTAGGCCAAGGTATGTATAGTTTGTGTGCTCTAGGGCAACGGTGTCTAGATGTAATTTGTATTTGTGGTCCTGGCGACTGGACATTTTTTGGAACACCATTATTTTGGTCTTAGAGATTTACTGTCAGGGCCCTGGTCTGTCAGAATCTGTGCAGAAGATCTAGGTGCTGCTGCAGGCCCTTCTTGGCTGGTGACAGAAGCACCAGATCATCAGCAAACAGACATTTGACTAGTAGGGTGAGGCAGGGTACTGCAGACTTTTATTCTAGTGCACTCGCCAATTCGTTGATAAAAATGTTGAAGAGGGTGGGGCTTGAGCTGCATTCCTGTCTCGCCCCACGGCCCTGTGGGAAGATATGTGTTTTTTGCCTATTTTAACCTCGCACTTGTTGTTTGTGTACATGGATTTTACAATGTTGTATGTTTTCTTCCCAATCACCATGTGCCTCCATCAATTTGTATAGCAGACCTTCATGCCAAATTGAGTCGAAGTCTTTTTTGAAATCAACAAAGCCTGAGACTTTAACCTTTGTTTTGGTTTGTTTGTTTGTCAATTAGGATGTGCAGCGTGAATACGTGGTCTGTCATTTGTTAATTTGGTAAAAAGCCAATTTGACATTTGCTCAGTACATTGTTTTCACTGAGGAAATGTACGAGTCTGCTGTTAATGATAATGCAGAGGATTTTCCCAAGGTTGCTGTTGACGCATGTCCCACGGTAGTTATTGGGGTCAAATTTGTCTCCACTTTTGTGGATTGGGGTTATCAGTCCTTGGTTCCGAATATTGGGAAAGATTCCAGAGCTAAGGATGATGTTAACAATTTAAGTATAACCAATTGAAATTTGTTGTCTGTATATTTGATCATTTCATCGAGGATACCATCAACACCACATGCCTTTTTGGGTTGGAGGGTTTTTATTTTGTCCTGTAGCTCATTCAAGGTAATTGGAGAATCCAGTGGGTTCTGGTAGTCTTTAATAGTTAATTCTATGATTTCTATTTGATCATGTATATGTTTTTGCTCTTTGTTATAGAGCCAAAAAGAATGGAGAAGTGGTTTACCCATACATCTCCATTTGGATAGATAATTATTTGTGTTGTTTAGTGTTTTCTAATTTTCACAGAAGTGGTTAGTCTATGGATTCTTCAATTACATTGAGCTGATTTCTGACCTGCTGCTCCTTCTTTTTCCGTAGTGTATTTCTGTATTGTTTTAGTGATTCACCATAGTGAAGGCGTAGACTCAGGTTTTCTGGGTCTCTATGTTTTTGGTTGGACAGATTTCTCAATTTCTTTCTTAGGTTTTTACATTCTTCATCAAACCATTTGTCATTGTTGTTCATTTTCTTCAGTTTTCTGTTTTGATTTTTTTTTTATTAGATAGGGAAGCTGAGAGGTCAAATATACTGTTAACATTTTCTACTGACACATTTACACCTTCACTATAACAGTGGAACGTTTTGTCCAGGAAGTTGCCTAGAAGGTATTGAATTTGTTGTTGCCTAATTGTTTTTTGGTAGGTGTCCACACTACATTCCTTCCATCTATAGCATTTCTTAATATTACTGAGTTCCTTTGGCTTTGATGCCTCATGATTGAGTATTGCTCTGTTCATTTGCTATGATCTGATAGGGGTGTCAATGGGATGAACGCTCTGAGAGACTCTGGGTTGAGGTCAGTGATAAAGTAGTCTACAGTACTACTGCCAAGAGATGAGCTGTAGGTGTAACAACCATAGGAGTCCCAGCGTGTGACAGATCTGCAGGAGTTGTGACCAGTTTTTATTGGTTATGTTGTCATAGGGGCATATGGGGGAGGGAATGCTGTCACTTCTAGGCAGGTGTCTGTTCCGCTGAGGGTGCCAGGTTCTTGTTCGATTCTGGCATTTAGGTCGCCACAGACTCTGACCTTCATCTGCCTGCTGGTCTCAGCCGTCTGACTGTCTCTCTCTCTCTCTCGATGGGTCTCTCATTGTCTCCCGATGGGTTTCTCTCTCTCGCTTCTCTCTCTCTCTCTCTCTCTCTCTCTCTCTCTCTCTCTTGCTTAGATATTACAACATATAGCTTGAATTTAATAATTTACCTGATTTCTTTGTCCTTCTGTCTCTGTATCTCTGCCTTTCTCTCCGTGTCTCTGTCTTGAACTCAGTGAGGATGTCTCTTTCTGTGTCTGTCTTTGTCTCTGTCTCTCTGTCTCTGTGTGTTTAACTACTGTGAGGATGTCTCTTTCTGTGTCTGTCTTTGTCTCTGTGTGTTTAACTACTGTGAGGATGTCTCTTTCTGTGTCTGTCTTTGTCTCTGTGTGTTTAACTACTGTGAGGATGTCTCTGTTTTTTAAAACTTCTGTAAGTGAGGATTTGTCAATAAAGACCATCAAAAGTCTCTCTTCTCTCTCTCCCTCCCCACTCTCTCTCTTTGTCTTTCGCTTTCCCTCTCTCTCACCTCTCTCTCACCTCCCTCTCTCTCTCTCTCTCTCTCTCTCTCTCTCTCTCTCTCTCTCTCTCTCTCTCTGATTTAATCGGGGTTGTTTATCGATGTGAGGGTGTGATTGGTATGGAGAAAAGCTGGGTGTGTAACTGACTGAGGTTGTTTATTGTCTGTCTCCAGGAGGTTGTCTCTCTGCCAGGCTCTGACCTTCATCTGCCTGCTGGTCTCTGCCGTCTACCTGTCCTCCCAGCCCAGCGTAAGTTAGTTCTTCACTCCCTTCTCCACCTCACCTCATTAATCAATATAAAAAAAATATTTAAAAAATATTTTCTTTTTTTTCTCAATTCTTTGGGGGGTGTTAGAATACCATTTTGTATATAGTTATTTGTTTCAAAATGTATACATTCACCAATTTGTCCACTTGGGTACATTTGGGCTACTTGTGTGGGACACCTGGGTGACTTCATGATAAATGTCATGTAGCACACTCATTTTGAAAGTACTGTTGCCCTCATATGTTTCACTGAAATTGTCCCCATCATTCTATCTGAATGTTTGTTATATCTTGTTCCTTTTAACGATGGTGATACAAAAATATAAAACGTATGGTTTTCTTCATTGTTTTATCTAAACCAGATCTATTGTGTTATATTCTCCTACATTCAATTCACATGTACACAAACTTCAGAGTGTTTTCTTTCAAATGGTACCAAGAATATGCATATCCTTGGTTCTGTGCCTGAGCTACAGGCTGTTAGATTTGGGCATGTCTTCAGGTGGAAATTGCACAAAGTAGGGGGGCTGTAAGAGGTTAACACTGATAGACATGTCCACAGCGCCTGCTGAGGGCTGGGTTTCACATCGCTAAAGACGTTTCTTATTTCTCTCCACAGCCCTGCTGCACAGCCGCGAGAGAGTAACAATTATACAGTATATGTGTGAACGAACAGAATTAGTCAAATTAAGCACTTAACTGTTCTGCGAGCGTGTGATTTCATGTTGTCAAGATAACACTACTAAATAATGAAAATTAACACTTTCGCTAGGAAAGCTTTTGGAAACCTCAGACAAGAATGTTTGGATTCACCTCAACACCTACTGTGGGATGCCCACGGTTTTGAGTCAACTTATGAAACAATGCTACATTAATGGGACATTTCCAATCATCCCCCTGAAATGGCTGACGTGAAATGGAATTGAACCCATCCTGGCTGGACGCTTTATAAACTCACAGACCTCATTCAGTAGACTGCTCCCAGATCTGTTTGTGCATTCTTGCCAACTCCTATTGGCTTGACAATGACCATAGGAGTTGGCAAGACAGCAGAAACAGGTCTGAGAACAGGGCCTGATTAGTCTGATGCTCTAATCTGTGCAAAGAAAGTTTGTGTACCAAATGGCATCCTATTCCCTATATAAGTGCACTATTAACCCTAACCCTATGGGCCCTGGTCAAAAGTAGTGGCCTATATAAGGAATAGGGTGCCATTTGGGACACAAATCCCTGTTCTCCAGTGTTTCCCTGAGGAAAATCCAGGTCATTTAGATAATATAGAAATCAAAGTGCTCCAACTAGTATCAGATGTGATGAGGGGTCCAGCTGGCACGGCGATTGAGGTTCTGAGGTTCTGGAAGAAAGGAGCTGATTGGAATGTTTGTGTAGCGTTTAGCCTGCTAATGGAGGCGGGGATGGCGGCATGTTCCTATAGGGCTGGTAGTTGCCCTCCATCTATCTCCCATCTGGGCACTCTCTAATTGCTGCGTTACCCTTTGCTTCTCCTTCAAGCGGAGCGGCCATCTTTCATCACTGTTTGTCTGGTTGTCAGGGAGAGCCTGAGGGTAAGGAGGCTTTCCTGACACACGTACACACACCCCTCACACTCCCCCACACACACCTCCTCCTGACATCCCAAATAGTCCTCTGTCCACCCCCCACCCCACCCCCCTTAAACAAAGCTGTGTTTTTATTAACATGACTTTCTCTTGGAATTCCATCCAGTCCTTCCATTCTGTCCCTCCGTCAGAGACGTCAAAGCCAAATGCCTTCCTCTAGTTTCCCTCAGAACATTGACACACAGACAGACCGGTTTAAAATGTGGCTGATGCCTTCCTCTCTAGTTTCCCTCAGAACATTGACACACAGACAGACCGGTTTAAAATGTGGCTGATGCCTTCCTCTCTAGTTTCCCTCAGAACATTGACACACAGACAGACCGGTTTAAAATGTGGCTGATGCCTTCCTCTCTAGTTTCCCTCAGAACATTGACACACAGACAGACCAATTTAAAATGTGGCTGATGCCTTCCTCTCTAGTTTCCCTCAGAACATTGACACACAGACAGACCGGTTTAAAATGTGGCTGATGCCTTCCTCTCTAGTTTCCCTCAGAACATTGACACACAGACAGACCAGTTTAAAATGTGGCTGATGCCTTCCTCTCTAGTTTCCCTCAGAACATTGACACACAGACAGACCAATTTAAAATGTGTCTGATGCCTTCCTCTCTAGTTTCCCTCAGAACATTGACACACAGACAGACCGGTTTAAAATGTGGCTGATGCCTTCCTCTCTAGTTTCCCTCAGAACATTGACACACAGACAGACCGGTTTAAAATGTGGCTGATGCCTTCCTCTCTAGTTTCCCTCAGAACATTGACACACAGACAGACCAATTTAAAATGTGGCTGATGCCTTCCTCTCTAGTTTCCCTCAGAACATTGACACACAGACAGACCAGTTTAAAATATGGCTGAAGCCTTCCTCTCTAGTTTCCCTCAGAACATTGACACACAGACAGACCGGTTTAAAATGTGGCTGATGCCTTCCTCTCTAGTTTCCCTCAGAACATTGACGCACAGACAGACCAGTTTAAAATCTGGCAGCAAAACTGAACTTGAGGTTGAATTTACAGCCTTGTTAACACCATCTGTTGGTCCTGGACTTTCTCTCTCTCTCTCTCTCTCTCTCTCTCTCTCTCTCTCTCTCTCTCTCTCTCTCTCTCTCTCTCACTCACTCACAAAAACCCTCAGCACTTTGATTTCTATATTATCTCACTCACACACACACAAAAACCCTCCGGTGGCTGAGACAGTCAACCATTGCCCAGCCATGTCCGTTAACCCTCAGCCAATCATCCATGTCATTCCTCTGACTGGGTTATAGTGAAAAGGGGAGTGATCAAATGGAGCACTTTACAGGTGTTTGTCCGACTAAAGTAGGCAAGTCAACTAAGATGAAATCATGTCATGGGCGGGATCTGAACCCGGCTCACCCACGGTAGAGACCAAAGTCTCAAATCAAAGTGTATTGGTTGCATATTTTATAGAGGTTGCAGCGAAATGCTTACTAGCTCCTAACAATGCAGTATCATGTCAAACAAGTACACAAATAATAAACAAGGTATAACAAATAAATTAAAAACACAACAGGAAATCAAGATTATAGAGTATTTTGTTTAGATCATTTAAGAAAAAAAGGATTACTAAATACATTTAATCCCACTTTTTAACACAAGAAAATGTGTAAAAATCAAGGGGTATGAATACTTTCTGAAGCCCCTGTAAGATGTGAATGATGTGTGTAGACAATATGGACAGTATGGGAATAGAAAGGTGTGTATAGCAGTAGTTATATAGGATGAGCCATGACTAGAATACACTATATACATGTTAATTAGGTAAAACAGTATGTAAACATTATTCAAGTGACCAGTGTTCAATGACTCTATGCACATAGGGCAGTGATCTCTAACGTGTGGGGTAGATAACCCGGGTTGTAGCCGGCTAGTGACCGTGTCTTAGGTTCAGGGCAGGGTATTGGGCTGAGGCCGGCTAGTAGTGACTGTGTCTTAGGTTCAGGGCAGGGTATTGGGCTGAGGCCGGCTAGTAGTGACTGTGTCTTAGGTTCAGGGCAGGGTATTGGGCTGAGGCCGGCTAGTAGTGACTGTGTCTTAGGTTCAGGGCAGGGTATTGGGCTGAGGCCGGCTAGTAGTGACTGTGTCTTAGGTTCAGGGCAGGGTATTGGGCTGAGGCCGGCTAGTAGTGACTGTGTCTTAGGTTCAGGGCAGGGTATTGGGCTGAGGCCGGCTAGTAGTGACTGTGTCTTAGGTTCAGGGCAGGGTATTGGGCTGAGGCCGGCTAGTAGTGACTGTGTCTTAGGTTCAGGGCAGGGTATTGGGCTGAGGCCGGCTAGTAGTGACTGTGTCTTAGGTTCAGGGCAGGGTATTGGGCTGAGGCCGGCTAGTAGTGACTGTGTCTTAGGTTCAGGGCAGGGTATTGGGCTGAGGCCGGCTAGTAGTGACTGTGTCTTAGGTTCAGGGCAGGGTATTGGGCTGAGGCCGGCTAGTAGTGACTGTGTCTTAGGTTCAGGGCAGGGTATTGGGCTGAGGCCGGCTAGTAGTGACTGTGCCTCTCGATCCCAGATTTGATGGTCCCAGTCTCTTGATGCACCTGTACTGTCTCCTCCTTCTAGACGGTAGCGGGATGAACAGGCCATGTCTCGGGGGGCTGGGGTCCTGGGCCTTCTTCACCACACTGTCTGTCTGTGTAAAGGGACCATTTCAGGTCACCAGTGATGTGCACGCCGAGGAACATGAAACATTTGACCCTCTCCGTCGATGTGGATGGGGGTGTGCTCTCTGCTGTCTCCTGTAGTCTACGATCAGCTCCTTCATTTTGTTGACGTTGAGGGAGAGGTTGTTTTCCTGGCACCACTCCACCAGGTCTCTCACCTCCTCCCTGTTGGCTCTCGTCATTGTTGGTAATCAGGCCTACTACTGTTGTGTCGTCAGCAAACTTGATGATTGAGTTGGAGACCTGCCTGGCCACACACTCATGGGTGAACAGGGAGTACAATGTTAGAAACTTGACATTGATTTTGAAGTCGCAGGCAGGGCCACCTCATCACGAGACCATGAACCTGCGGCGCGTTGCTACACAGGTGCTGGGCAATAATGCACGATGTATAAAGAAAGGCCAACACACTGTATCATGCTGCTCCCCTGTGCTTTATCCATCCACTATGTTACACAAACAACAATTCAACTTTGTGGAAGTCTTTATTCTCTTACCTTAACTCTTACCAGAGTCTTACCCGAGTCATTCAGATGCATCAAAATTATAATTAATTGTTGAAAAACAACAATCTACCTTGATAACTACCATAGTTACCAATAATATGATTTAGTCTTCATAAAGGTGTGAATAGAAATGTGGAAATTCCTTTTTTGAATCCCAATGAATAAGATTACATAGATAAGACTATCTGCCATTATTCATTTATTTTATATTTAACTTGGCAAGTCAGTTAAGAACAAATTCTTATTTACAATGACGGCCTACCCCAGCCAAACCCAGACGGCGCTGGGCCAATTGTGTGCCGCCCTATGGGACTCCCAATCACGGACAGATGTGACAGCCTGGATTCGAAACCAGGGACTATTGCACTGAGATGCAGTGCCTTAGACCGCTGCACCACTCAGGAGTCCAAGAAGAGATTGAGATTGTAAGGTTGTGGGTTTGTTTCCTGGTCGAAATAGGGGCTCTCTGCTTGGCACACAGCAGTAGGGAGATAGTTTGGGGGTCAGGCCCTGCGACAGACTAGCATGTCCAAGAGGTGGACACCAAGCTGCCTCACACTACAGAAATAGATGGGCTCCTGTCCTATGGGCTGTTTTGGCTCAGACAAATATTACTTATTTACTCTGTAGAAGTGAAGGGGATTCCTGATTCGCTCTACCTTATCTTCAATCACCTCTCCCGGAATATATTGAGGGATAAGGGGATAATAAAGGGGATTGGGGGGTGTTTGGAAAGGTCAGAGGTTGTTTTCATTAGTCTAGTATGCCGGGCCTTCCTATCGCCAACTTTATCGATGCTAATTTAACTGGCGGTGGTTGTAACCCCAGGTCACCCTGCCATGGACCATATGATGGAGTGTGTAATGTAGTCCTCTAGACTAGTCACTCCTGAACCTTAACTGAGGGAAATCTGACTCTGTCAATTATCAAGAGGCAGATTTTGGGGCCGATTTCCAATCCACTCACTTGGCCTTTAGTGACTCCCCCTCATTGACCTGAAAATACCTGATTAGTATACAAATAATATGGCCTAAACTCCACCCAGGGCTAGGGCTCTCAGAGAGATAGGTGGGGATATAAACATATTGCTTACAGCTATGCACAACAAGGGAACTGATTGATCTGAAACCGGGCCAATAGTAGCCAACCAGGAAGTCAGACAGGGTGAACACACACCTTCGGCACAGGTGTCAACCACGTACGTGTACAGCAATGCTTTCAGTAGAAGTAGATATGTTTGTCAGTGAGGGATACATAATAATGTGTACTGTAAGTGAAAGGTTTTGAAGCCCATGCTCTGCTTCCCTATGAAAGATAAGAGGGATCACTGACAGTTTAAATCCACCTCCAGAGAAACCCTGGAATGCTTTTGAAAATGAACCGTTTAGTTCTCTCATCATTTTGTAGTTTGGCTGTGTTTACAGTTGTCACATAGGGGTGCAGGTACACACACACACTCTTGAAATAGATTTATGTGATGGAGATGAAGCTTTTATATACAGCACTAAACAACTGGCTTCCCCAAGGTGATCTTGTTGACAGGTAGCAGGTTGTGTACAAACACACACACCCACACACACTACACCGCTTTCACGCATTCATGGTATTTACCTCACCTATACCTCGCTTTCACCACCTCCTCTCTCTCACACACACACAAACACACAGTGTGATATGTTAAATACTTATCCAGGCATTGTAAGATCTGGTATGCGTCTGCAATGTAGTCGGGCATGAACTCAAACTTTATGCATATGGGCCCAGAGCTCCACAATGGGGAGAGAGTTGTTTTATTTATTCTGGCAATACATGTTCATGCTCAATCATTAGGAATGAATGTACTGCTTTCTTCATAATGTGTGAGTGGTAATAACGGAAACTGTTTTGACTGTTGTCTAAGTGTATTGTTGAATGACCAAATCAATCAGTCAATTGTTCAATCCAAAGTGACGTCTCTTCTAAGGAATCATAATTGGGGCCCTAGAGAATCCATTCTCCAACCAATAAGCTAATGGCCTTGGCCCTTTGGGATCAATTCTGTAGGAATCAATGAATAATCAGTTGATGCAGAGTGCTGTTTGTAATGTATGTGAACCATTAGAAATATATCAATAGAGTCTAGTTTACTTTACGTCAATAAATTATGTTGACCTCTGACCTTCTGTGTCTCAGTCTTCCTGGGTGTCTGCGTGGGGTCCTTCAGAGGGTCATTCAGCGCGTGCCCGACGACAGCTGCACTACAGGAACGAATGGGCCTCGTGGAATGGCTGGTCCGTGTGCTCGCGCTCATGTGGGGGAGGGGCCTCTGTGCGTACACGCACCTGCATCACCAGGTAAGAACCAGGGATGGTCCAATCACAATAGAGACTTGTTTCAAACAGGTTAATCCTCAAAAAATGTCAGTGAATGTCTTTGTATGCTGCTTTCTCTGTATTTGCTGTGGTTTATCTAGAAATAAAACATGAGAACACAATGACTACCACAAACTTTCCCATTCAAGTCAGATTTCTGTAAGGGGATGACCAGTGGCCTTATTTAGTGTGCCCATAAGTGTACAGTCTTACACTAAAAGTGCATTATCATCATTTTCACAATTTCACAGTATTATTCCAACCTTGTTTTGAGGAAATATAAAACAAATCAAGTTTTTAACTGGACAGGGCCTTTAACATTTTGACCACAATGGCCCCAGTCAGATTGACTACTTCTAAAATGAAAACATTTGGCTGGAGGCTCATCCCTGTGTTCAGTAGGCTTACTGTAATCTCTGTTAAAGCAGAAGTAAAATCTCACATAATTTGGTCAGCTTCGTGTTTAACTTTGGTGTTCATATATATTAGAAATGTACATTTCCAGCAAATGTCAAGTCTCCCCCCGATGATCCGTGTGGGCACAGGTGTGATGCACTCGAGGCGAATCAGTTTAAGC
Source organism: Oncorhynchus nerka (assembly GCF_034236695.1). Lineage (NCBI taxonomy): Eukaryota > Metazoa > Chordata > Actinopteri > Salmoniformes > Salmonidae > Oncorhynchus > Oncorhynchus nerka. Next base: position 85,774,185 of record NC_088422.1, read on the forward strand.
ATTGCCTTTTCCCAATCCTGATTCATCCAAATAACCAGTGACAAAAAAATTAGCTAATGCTGCTCGGATCTCACACATCCCACTCAGTCCTGGCAGATTCTCTCGGTCTATATGCAGATTCTGCCTGCGGGACATCAGGCTCACCGTAATAGCCTTTATTTGATTGTTACACCATAGAACCCTCTTTATTTCTAAGTCATTGTCATTTTCATAAATGACTGAACTCTGTCCCAGGAACCCAGTTGGCGGGCCATGTTCAGGAGACCCCAGACAATACAAGATCTGCAACACCAAGGTATGTGTCAACACGATGACATCACCACACAGGGAAAGCAGTATGCTGTGTTTGCACATGTATATCATGCCAAGACCTACTGGCCCAATACAACATCCACAATATCATACAGCCAAGTGAGTGTCAAGCTTGTGTACAGAACGCAATGGAAAACGGTTTAAAACATTTTGGAAAGGAACATTTAAAGGAGCATTTTGTTTTGGATGAGTCCAGGAAGTCCCTATAGTCTAATGAACACATCCCTGGTCTCATCTGTTGAAGTGCCAACTCCTCTGACTCCTGCCATAGGCCTACATGACACGTTGGCAAGACAATGGATAAACACAACAGAACGAGGAGTTGGCTACATCACAAACAGATCTGTAACCCTGCGTCAGCCTTGTGTGTATGACAGGGATTTGTAACCTGTCAATTTGTCACTTGTTGCTTTTTTTTGGAGTTTGAGATTCCACTGTGTTACAATCTCATTGTAACTGTGACTTGTTGTCATGTGCTGTCTACTGCAGACCCCCATTCACTCTTTGCCCCGAGACACAAGGGTTCGATTCCTGGTCCGCCCTAAAGTCAATCACTTTCAACCCTGCATCATCCCTTTCTGCTTTCTCCCTTTCTTCACTGTCTAAGAATAACCAAACCGAAGGGAAAAATACATCTGTTCTCCTTCAACAACAAAAAAGGTGTAATCAGAATCACAACTTGTGAATGATGGATTTCTATACAGAATGGTCGATGCAGACCTTCGTATTGTTGTCAAACATTTTGAAACGATAAGCTAAGTGTGCTTCAGGGCTGATAAAGTTGGTTCAGTGAATGTGAACTGTGCTGTTACTATATTTAACTAAGCAGGTATGCTGTCTGGGCGCGATCGCTTTCACTGACCCATGGACCTGTCACTCCATTGTACTGTACACAAGTTGAGCTGATACTATATGAACACTACATATACTTCTATCTGAGTCACAGAAATAGATAGATACAACAGAGTTTTCATCTACACCCTCAGTGAATAGTATATTTTCATGGTATATATTCTTGAAGATATCCCGTCCAAGACGTTGGTTTACTTGGAAGGTATACGGTGAGGATCCTCTGTCAGAAGTATGGGTGTGTACATGTGTGTTTAGACAGTGAGTCAGTATTGGTTACAGTATATTAAACATATTAACATAAGGTGCTGAGGTGTGTTGAGGCATGTGTGAGTGCATAGCACTGGGTAACCAGGTCTCTCTACTGTATGTATCTGTCTGCTGCAGGGGTGTGCTGGGGGCTCAGAGGACTTCAGGGAGATGCAGTGTTCTGCCTACAACGACAGACCGCTGGTGGCTGGAAACAGTTACAGATGGACCACCTTCCATGGAGGTCGGTGAGGCATTGTGTGTGTGCGTGCGTGCGTGCGTGCGTGCGTGCGTGCGTGCGTGCGTGCGTGCGTGCGTGCGTGCGTGCACACTAAATGTGGCATGTGTCCATTGGGAAATCTGCTTGTCATTTGGCCACATCTGTATTATGAGTTCAGTCCATACTCTCCACTGACCTGTTTCACCCTTTCCCCTCTGCACCCTACCCCCACCACTACTTCCCCCCCATTTCATACCTCCTTCCCCGTTCTCCTACCTCATTCCATTCCCATCTGTCCTCCACCTGCTACTAGTTACCTCCTTCCATCAATGAAAATGTCCAGTTGTTTTAAACCCTGTCCTGCAGTACTACGGCTAGGAGATAATAGACTAGAATAGCCAGTAACGTGACTAACCCAACTTTCTAGTAACTGTACTGTTTAGTCGTATGTGAGAGGTAATGTCTGTCCGTGAGGTTGTTTATATGTGTATGTTTGCCTTGTGTTGTGAAACCACCTCCTAACCTAAGGTTCTAACCCGTGTGAGCTGAGCTGTCTGGCCCAGGGTCACAACTTCTACTACAACTTTGGTCGTGTCCTGGATGGCACTGCCTGCAGTAAAGAGCCTGGAGATGTGTGTGTCAACGGAAAATGCTTGGTGAGTGACAATTTTCTCCACTACACAGAGAGGTGGTCTCACTATGTGTGTGTGTCAGGCAGTACTGGAATCGAAAGCACACACTCTCACTCTTGCATCCCCTTTCTCTCTGTCTGGGCAGTATTGGGACTGTCTCTGTCTGGGCAGTATTGGGACTGTCTCTGTCTGGGCAGTATTGGGACTGTCTCTGTCTGGGCAGTATTGGGACTGTCTCTGTCTGGGCAGTATTGGGACTGTCTCTGTCTGGGCAGTATTGGGACTGTGTTGACCATTTCCTCTGGTTCCCTTAGGAGTAGTTTACTCATCCTGTGCGTTAGGACCAGAGTGCACTTGTCAGAGCACACACACACACGCTCGCACACAAACACACACACACACACACACACACGCTCGCACACAAACACAGCCTCTAAAGGATAGACGGAGCAAAATAAATGTCAAGGGCTGACATTCATTGTGGCTTTTTCTTTTATAACTAATTTATGTTTAGTCAAAGCTGGATTCATGAAGTTTCGATGAGGGAACACTAATGGTACTTGCTGCACTCTAAGAAACAGAATGTACAAACAGAGCGTCAACAGAATGTTACTCTAGGCCCATAAATTCGGTGTGTGTGTGTGTGTTCTGAGGGTCAAAGCAGAGGCCCCCAAACTCTAAGCTCTGGCCCTCCGCCACAAAATTCTCAACCTAAGTGATTCCTGCAGGACAGTGACCGAGTGTTCAAGCAGCAGAGAAAGACACACGGACACACACACACGGACACACACGGACGGACACGGACACACACGGACGGACACACACACACACGGGGACACACGGACACACACGGACACACACGGACGGACACGGACACACACGGACGGACACACACACACACACACACGCGGACACACACGGACACAAACATGTTGTTGCTCTGTGTATGTGGAACAATGCAACAAGGGATGCACGAGGGGCCCTTTCAGGGACACACACTCACACACACACACCTCAGTAATAGGGTTCTCCCATCCCCCCACACACACCTCAGTAATAGGGTTCTCCCATCCCCCACACACACCTCAGTAATAGGGTTCTCCCATCCCATACACACACACCTCAGTAATAGGGTTCTCCCATCCCACACACACCTCAGTAAAAGGGTTATCCCATCCCACACACACACCTCAGTAATAGGGTTCTCCCATCCCCCACACACACACCTCAGTAGTAGGGTTCTCCCATCCCCCCACACACACCTCAGTAATAGGGTTCTCCCATCCCCCCACACACACCTCAGTAATAGGGTTCTCCCATCCCCCACACACAACTCAGTAATAGGGTTCTCCCATCCTATACACACACACCTCAGTAATAGGGTTCTCCCATCCCACACACACACCTCAGTAAAAGGGTTCTCCCATCCCCCACACACACCTCAGTAGTAGGGTTCTCCCATCCCCCACACACACCTCAGTAATAGGGTTCTCCCATCCCCCACACACTCCAGCAGATGGAGATGATTGGAAAATCAATTCTCTCCCCAGAGGTTGAGGCTTTGGTCATTAGTACATTATGGTCCTCCATCAAATCCCCAAATCAAAATGTGTGTGTGTGTGCAGAGAAATGTAGGAGTGTGAACATTAGCATTTTGGTCTTTATGTCTGTGTGTGTGCTTGTATGTCTTTGTGTGAGTTGATGTGTATGAGGGGATTTATGTGGCGTGAGGTCAGCGGTGGCCCTAAACTGTCTGAGGTCCCAGGGGGCGTGGTCTAGGACAGGAAGCAGATGCAGAGTCCAGCTGGTCTGGAAGGCGGCGTGACAGATTGAGTTCAGGCCCACACTACACATAGCTGCCTGGACTAAATGTGTGTGTGTGTGTGTGTGGGCGTATTCATGTATACAGTAAAGAGTGCCTCATGCACTCAGGTAGCTTGTTGTGTTGATTCATATACTGTTGCGTACACAGATTCACTGTGTGTGTGTGAGGGGTAGATAATTATATGTTTCCTAGATTACTGGTCTCTACTCTAGAAACTCCCACTTGATTGGTTTTCTCTGCACTGCAGGAGGAACATACAGATTGTAATCTGACTGGTGTGTATAGCAAGCAAATGACCCCTGACCCCCCACACACACACACACACACACACACACATTCAAACATACACAGAGGCCCACTTGAATCTGGGGCAGCAGCTAGCCGAGTGGTTAGAGTGTTGGGCCAGTAACCGTTGTTGGATCGAATCCCCAAACTGACAAGGTATGTCGCTCTGCCCCTGAACAAGCCAGTTAACCTACTGTTCCCCAGTAGGCAGTCATTGTAAATAAGAATTTGTTCTTAACTGACTAGCCTGGTTAAATAAAGGTTACATTTCAAATGTAAAAAAGCTTATCTCTGAGTGTTTTAATGTATATGATGTTATGATGCTTTTCACCAGGCTTCAAAGTGCTTTATAGGGTTGGTATTTCTCCTCTCCTCGTCTCTCATCGTCTCTCATCGTCTCTCTTCTCATTGTCTCTCCTCTCCTCGTCTCTCCTCTCATCGTCTCTCCTCGTCTCTCCTGTCATCGTCTCTCCTCTCCTCGTCTTTCCTCTCCTCGTCTCTCCTCATCGTCTCTCCTTGTCTCTCCTCTCATCGTCTCTCCTCTCATCGTCTCTCATCGTCTCTCATCGTCTCTCCTCTCCTCGTCTCTCCTCTCATCGTCTCTCCTCGTCTCTTTTTTTCTTCTCTCCTCTCCGATTCTTTCCACCTCTCTCCTATTCTCTCCTCTCCACGTCTCTCCTCTCATCGTCTCTCCTCGTATCGTCTCTCCTCATCTCTCATCGTCTCTCCCCTCATCTCTCCTCGTCTCTCCTCTCATCGTCTCTCCTCGTCTCTCCTCTCATCGTCTCTCCTCGTCTCTCCTCTCATCGTCTCGTCTCGTCTCTCCTCGTTTCTCCTCTCCTCGTCTCTCCTCTCATCGTCTCTCCTCGTCTCTCCTCTCATCGTCTCTCCTCGTTTCTCCTCTCCTTGTCTCTCCTCGTCTCCTCTCCTCGTCTCTCGTCTCTCCTCTCATCGTCTCTCCTCGTCTCTCCTCTCATTGTCTCTCCTCGTCTCTCGTCTCTCCTCTCATCGTCTCTCCTTGTCTCTCCTCTCATCGTCTCTCCTCTCATCATCTCCCCACGTCTCTCCTATTCTCGTCTCTCCTATTTTCTCCTCTCATTGTCTCTCCACGTCTCTCCTCTCCTAGTCTCTCCACGTCTCTCCTCTCATCGTCTCTCCTCGTCTCTCCTCTCATCGTCTCTCCTCGTCTCTCCTCTCATCGTCTCTCCTCGTCTCTCCTCTCATCGGCTCTCCTCGTCTCTCCTCTCATCGGCTCTCATCGTCTCTCCTCTCACCATCTCTCCTCGTCTCTCCTATTTTCTCCTCTCGTCTCTCCTATTTTCTCCTCTCGTCTCTCCACGTCTCTCCACGTCTCTCCTCACATCGTATCTCCTCTCATCGTCTCTCCACGTCTCTCCTATTTTCTCCTCTCGTCTCTCCTATTTTCTCCTCTCGTCTCTCCTATTTTCTACTCTCGTCTCTCCACGTCTCTCCTCACATCGTCTCTCCTCTCATCGTCTCTCCACGTCTCTCCTCTCTTCGTCTCTTCTCTCATCGTCTCTCCTCTGTTCATCTCTCCTCTCCACGTCTCTCCTCACATCGTCTCTCCTCTCATCGTCTCTCCATGTCTCTTCTCTCGTCTCTCCTCTCCTCGTCTCTCCTCTCCACGTCTCTCCTCTCCACGTCTCTCCTCTCATCGTCTCTCCTCTCATTGTCTCTCCTGAGAGGAGAGACGATGAGAGGAGAGACATGGAGTTACGACTGATATATTGGGGGTCAGCCTGCCCAAGCCGGGGTCAGAGGTCAGTCCCACTTTTACTGAGAAAGGAGAAAACAACTAGACTTTTCCATAGGCTCTTTTCTGACAAAGGGTTACCAACTCTGAACTCCCGGACGTGGTGTGAATGTCTCATGATGAAAAACCAGTCATAAAGCTGTGTGTCTGAGGCATAGTAAAAGAGTCTAATCAGGTACCCGGAGTGATCGTCCCTTAAAGGTAGACCCAGCGATATGACATAAACACAGAAAGTAAACAGCAGCGTGGGTCAATTTCCGCAACAACTAAGAGCGTTGAAGCGCGAGGCACAAATTCTCAGCTATTTTGGTTCCGTGGGTCCCACGTTGTAACAACGTAAAGCGAACCCGTGCACATGTGCAGATGCTGTGTGTGACTGTGTGAGAGTGAAGTATTGCATCTCACTCATCTCAATATCTGCGGTGCTGCTTGTGGCATTTCACTGGGTCTACGTTTAACAAGGCCATCAGCAGTTACTGGTGCTCTTCTTCAGGTGGTATCTTGGGGTATTTGGTTTTCAACCTTGATTTGTTTTTGCTTTGTTTGTTGTGTGTCTGGTTTTATGTTAATTGTCTCTGTGTTGTCTGAACGTTGCCTGTGCGTTGTCTGAACGTTGCCTGTATGTTGTCTGTCTTGTGCAGACACCGGGCTGTGACCTGATCCTGGGCTCGGACCAGCAGGAGGATGCCTGTATGGTGTGTGGAGGACAGAACTCCACCTGTCTACACCACAGGAGTGTGTACCAGAATGCACAGGGAGCAGGTACACATAAGCACACACACACACACACACACACACATAACCACACACACACACACACACACACACACACACACACACACACACATAACCACACACATAACCACACACACATAACCACACACACACACACATAACCACACACACACACACACACACACTCAAAGCATAGACAGAGCAAACAAAATGTCAAAGGCTGACACACTGAATGTACAAAACATGACAAACGTCCTAATATTTGGTTGCACCCCCTTTTCCCCTCAGAACAGCCTCAGTCTGTCAGCCATGGACTCTACAAGGTGTTGAAAGCATTCCACAGGGATGCTGGCCCATGTTGACTCCAATGCTTCCCATGGTTGTGTCCAGTTGACTGGATGTCCTTTGGGTGGTGGCCCAGTGATTCACACAGGAAGAAACTGTTGAGCGCGGAGAAACCCAGTAGCGGTGCAGTTCTTGACTAAAACCGGTGCGCCTGGCACCTACTATCATACCCCGTTCAAAGACACTTCAATCTTTTGTCTTGCCCATTCACCCTCTGAATGGCACACATATACAATCCATGTCTTAATTGTCTCAAGGCTTAAAACCCCTTCTTTAACCCGTCTCCTCCCCTTCATGTACCCTGATTGAAGAGGCTTTAACAGGTCACATCAATAAGGGATCATAGAATTCACTTGGTCAGTGTGTGTCATGGAAAGCGCAGGTGTTTCTAATGTTTTGTACACAGTGTTTATGTTTAGTCAAAGCTGGATTCATGAGGTTTCGATAAGGGAACACTAATGGTACTTGCTGCACTCTAAGAAACAGAATGTACAAAGAGAGCATCAACAGAATGTTACTCTAGGCCCATAAATGCACTCTGTGTCTGTGTGTGTGTGTGTGTGTGTGTGTGTGTGTGTGTGTGTGTGTGTGTGTGTGTGTGTGTGAATGCACCAATTTGTAAGTCGTTCTGGATAAGAGCGTCTGCTAAATGACTTAAATGTAAATGTAAATGTAAATGTGTGTGTGTGTTTTCTGAGGTTCAAAGCAGAGGCCCCCAAACTATAAGCTCTGGCCCTCTGCCACAGAATTCTCAACCTAAGTGATTCCTGCAGGACAGTGACCGAGTGTTCAAGCAGCAGAGAAAGACACACGGACACACACACACACACACGGACACACACTTGCACTCTGTGCAAGGCAGACACAGGCACCCAAACAAGAATACACAATAATAAATTCCCCCTCCCCTCGATACATACACACACACAGACAGACCCACACAGACCCACACAGACATACACACACACAGACCCACACAGACATACACACACAGAGCGGCCAACACCTCTGGCGTGCGATTTGGCACTGCGCTCCTTTCTGAAACAGAATCCTCTGTTGAGCTGGCTCCGCGTGTGGGCACAGTGACTGAAGAGAGACTGCACTGCTTCATGATGGTTCAGCTTGAGTTCTGAAACAGAATCCTCTGTTGAGCTGGCGCCGTGTGTGGGCACAGTGACTGAAGAGAGACTGCACTGCTTCATGATGGTTCAGCTTGAGTTCTGAAACAGAATCCTCTGTTGAGCTGGCGCCGTGTGTGGGCACAGTGACTGAAGAGAGACTACTGCTTCATGATGGTTCAGCTTGAGTTCTGAAACAGAATCCTCTGTTGAGCTGGCGCCGCGTGTGGGCACAGTGACTGAAGAGAGGCTGTACTGCTTCATGATGGTTCAGCTTGAGTTCTGAAACAGAATCCTCTGTTGAGCTGGCGCCGCGTGTGGGCACAGTGACTGAAGAGAGACTGCACTGCTTCATGATGGTTCAGCTTGAGTTCTGAAACAGAATCCTCTGTTGAGCTGGCGCCGTGTGTGGGCACAGTGACTGAAGAGAGACTACTGCTTCATGATGGTTCAGCTTGAGTTCTGAAACAGAATCCTCTGTTGAGCTGGCGCCGCGTGTGGGCACAGTGACTGAAGAGAGGCTGTACTGCTTCATGATGGTTCAGCTTGAGTGAGGAGACAACATGGAGATAAAGGAGGCTTTGTTTGAGTGCCTGGGCAGCCTAGGAGGGCTTCCCGGGTTTTCTCTCCTCCTGCAGCTGTGTGTCCCAATGAGGCATAACAGATTTGATGCTGCTGGGCGTAATCATTGCTTCCCACAGGGTCAAAAGCCAAGGGCCCAGAGAACTCATCACGGTCAAGCTATACATACATTTATATTTGAGTCATTTAGAAGACGCTCTTATCCAGAGTGACTTACAGTAGTGAGTTCATACATTTGTCTTACCTTTTCTAACGCTAAGATCTTCTTAAGGTCAGGCACGTCTGGTGTGCAGGTGTTTGTTCCAGCCCGGTACTAACTCACCAGATTCAAATAATCATCACGGTCAGGCTATAACACTCTAATGTTAACCGGAGGCGGAACAGAACCCTAACTCAAGGTTGATAACTCAAACCCTACAGCTGAACTCTACAGGATAGGCACTTTTGTGGCCAAATTGTGTGAAGATCTTTGTTCCAGCCTAGCACTAATACAAAAATACATCTCGATCAGTTTCATAACTCAACAGCCCTGTGCTGATCTACCAAATACGTCTAGTTTAGTTTCATAACTCTACATCCCTGTGCAGATCTATCACATACATATAGATCAGTTTCATAACTCAACAGCCCTGTGCAGATCTATCACATATATCTAGATCAGTTTCATAACTCAACAGCCCTGTGCAGATCTATCACATATATCTAGATCAGTTTCATAACTCAACAGCCCTGTGCAGATCTATCACATATATCTAGATCAGTTTCATAACTCAACAGCCCTGTGCAGATCTATCACATATATCTAGATCAGTTTCATAACTCAACAGCCCTGTGCAGATCTATCACATATATCTAGATCAGTTTCATAACTCAACAGCCCTGTGCAGATCTATCACATACATATAGATCAGTTTCATAACTCAACAGCCCTGTGCAGATCTATCACATATATATAGATCAGTTTCATAACTCAACAGCCCTGTGCAGATCTATCACATATATCTAGATCAGTTTCATAACTCAACAGCCCTGTGCAGATCTATCACATATATCTAGATCAGTTTCATAACTCAACAGCCCTGTGCAGATCTATCACATATATCTAGATCAGTTTCATAACTCAACAGCCCTGTGCAGATCTATCACATACAACTAGATCAGTTTCATAACTCAACAGCCCTGTGCAGATCTATCACATACATCTAGATCAGTTTCATAACTCAACAGCCCTGTGCAGATCTATCACATACATATAGATCAGTTTCATAACTCAACAGACCTGTGCAGATCTATCACATACATATAGATCAGTTTCATAACTCAACAGCCCTGTGCAGATCTATCACATATATCTAGATCAGTTTCATAACTCAACAGCCCTGTGCAGATCTATCACATACATATAGATCAGTTTCATAACTCAACAGCCCTGTGCAGATCTATCACATATATCTAGATCAGTTTCATAACTCAACAGCCCTGTGCAGATCTATCACATACATATAGATCAGTTTCATAACTCAACAGACCTGTGCAGATCTATCACATATATATAGATCAGTTTCATAACTCAACAGCCCTGTGCAGATCTATCACATATATCTAGATCAGTTTCATAACTCAACAGCCCTGTGCAGATCTATCACATACATCTAGATCAGTTTCATAACTCAACAGCCCTGTGCAGATCTATCACATATATATAGATCAGTTTCATAACTCAACAGCCCTGTGCAGATCTATCACATATATCTAGATCAGTTTCATAACTCAACAGCCCTGTGCAGATCTATCACATACATATAGATCAGTTTCATAACTCAACAGCCCTGTGCAGATCTATCACATATATCTAGATCAGTTTCATAACTCAACAGCCCTGTGCAGATCTATCACATATATCTAGATCAGTTTCATAACTCCACAGCCCTGTGCAGATCTATCACATACATATAGATCAGTTTCATAACTCAACAGACCTGTGCAGATCTATCACATATATCTAGATCAGTTTCATAACTCAACAGCCCTGTGCAGATCTATCACATATATCTAGATCAGTTTCATAACTCAACAGCCCTGTGCAGATCTATCACATATATCTAGATCAGTTTCATAACTCAACAGACCTGTGCAGATCTATCACATATATCTAGATCAGTTTCATAACTCAACAGCCCTGTGCAGATCTATCACATATATCTAGATCAGTTTCATAACTCAACAGACCTGTGCAGATCTATCACATATATCTAGATCAGTTTCATAACTCAACAGCCCTGTGCAGATCTATCACATACATATAGATCAGTTTCATAACTCAACAGCCCTGTGCAGATCTATCACATATATCTAGATCAGTTTCATAACTCAACAGCCCTGTGCAGATCTATCACATATATCTAGATCAGTTTCATAACTCAACAGCCCTGTGCAGATCTATCACATATATCTAGATCAGTTTCATAACTCAACAGACCTGTGCAGATCTATCACATATATCTAGATCAGTTTCATAACTCAACAGCCCTGTGCAGATCTATCACATATATCTAGATCAGTTTCATAACTCAACAGCCCTGTGCAGATCTATCACATACATATAGATCAGTTTCATAACTCAACAGCCCTGTGCAGATCTATCACATATATCTAGATCAGTTTCATAACTCAACAGCCCTGTGCAGATCTATCACATACATATAGATCAGTTTCATAACTCAACAGACCTGTGCAGATCTATCACATACATATAGATCAGTTTCATAACTCAACAGCCCTGTGCAGATCTATCACATATATATAGATCAGTTTCATAACTCAACAGCCCTGTGGTGTAGAACTGACGTAAGGAGAGACGAGACTAAACTAGACGTTTAATAATTTTGTGTTGTAGAACAGCTGACTTACTCCAGCTCTTCACACAACATGGCAAAATCCTTGCGAGTCATTAATTTAATGGAGACAGTCTGAACCATAGAGATAGATAGAGGACTCTGGATGGTTTAATTGCATGAGTTGGATTTGTCCTACTTTTGCTTTGCTTTTGGCCATGCTACAACCACCGGAATTTGAATTAAAAGCTATTTCATGGCATTTTTAACAGTACAGTACCTACTAACGCAAAACAGGTACAGCCACACAGTCATGTTAGCTTGCATAGAAAATGTTTTTGGTTTTTAGATGTTGCTAGATGTTTGTTTGAATGAGGAAGTCCTGAACACAGCTGAACATATTAAGGGTAGGCCCCTCCGGGGTCTGCAGGCCTTTGTTCTAGCCCAGCACTAACATACAAGATTTGTTCAAAAAACTCAAACTCGGGGTTCATAACTAAGTCTATTGCTGAACCATAGAGACAGATAGAGGACTCTAGATGGATATAACCCATTTTAGCATGGACATTGCAATTGAGGGCTTCCACCATTTTAAACTAGCAAATGATTAGAGCATTGTCTTCAAATGGAGTTGCGTATGGTTAGGAAATGTCTTTAAAGCAGCAATCTACAGTAGAAACAATAACAAAGGGTTCTTCCTGCCCCTGGTTCAGTAAACAGCTGAGGGAATGAACCATTCTCATGTTCATAGACAAAGCTATGGATGCAAGGACTGACCATGATATCAACATTATAGTTTTAACCATGTTTTGAGGCCATATAGTGTTTGTTAACATTTTCTTTGTTTACAAACGGAGTAAAACAAGCTTACATTTTGTGTTCTGATGGGGTAGGACAGATGAAGTAAGTTTATGAGGCATTTATAAGTTCAGTGGGAACATATAATTAATTTATCCCCATAAAATGTATGTAGCAACTGCTGATTGCCACTTTAAGCCATATCACCTCAATCTAGTGACCAAAATAAATGAATTTCACACAATATTTGGTTCAGGACTCAGTGTTACAGGTGGCGATAAATCACCATATTAGCTTTACGCTTTCTTCAAATGGACCCGTTTAAAATAGCACTATAACTCTTAATTCACACACAGCTTTAATCTCAGAGACCTACAATTGTCAAAACAAGAGCAACGGTTTCTCAGTCCCATAGAAAAACCACGATGAATAGGGTAGTCTTGCTGCTCGCTTTTCACACACCAGCAGCAGGGGAACCACAGAGATGTTGACTGCTTTTGACTAGTGAAATATCACTCTCTAAATGAATGGTTCATGCTTTTGGCTCGATGATGAAATATCCCTCTTTGGTTTAACCATTAATAAACTGTCTGTAAATCATTATGTAATCCTAATTTAGTTATCATTAATGAGTAAATTAATATGTATTAACAATTTGCTATGAGAATATATCTCAGGAAAAAAGCTATATGTATATACGTATATAAACTCCACAAAAAAAGAAACGTCCCTTTTTCAGGACCCTGTCTTTCAAAGATAATTTGTAAAAATCCAAATAACTTCACAGCTCTTCATTGTAAAGGGTTTAAACACTGTTTCCCAAGCTTGTTCAATGAACCATAAACAATTAATGAACATGCACTTGTGGAACTGTCGTTAAGACACTAACAGTTTACAGACGGTAGGCAATTAAGGTCACAGTTATGAAAACTTAGGACACTAAAGAGGCCTTTCTAATGACACTGAAAAACACCAAAATAAAGATGCCCAGGGTCCTTGCTCATCTGCGTGAACGTGCCTTAGGCATGCTGCAAGGAGGCATGAGGACTGCAGATGTGGCCAGGACAATAAATTGCAATGTCCGTACTGTGAGACGCCTAAGACAGCGCTCCAGGGACACAGGACGGACAGCTGATCGTCATCGCATCGGCAGACCACATGTAACAACACCTGCACAGGATCGGTACATCCGAACATCACACCTGCAGACAGGTACAGGATGGCAACAACAACTGCCCGAGTTACACCAGGAACGCACAATCCCTCCATCAGTGCTCAGACTGTCCGCAATAGGCTGAGAGAGGCTGGACTGAGGGCTTGTAGGCCTGTTGTAAGGCAGGATCTCACCAGACATCACCAGCAACAACGTCGACTATGGGCACAAACCCACCGTCGCTGGACCAGACAGGACTGGCAAAAAGTGCTTTTCACTGACGACTCGCGGTTTTGTATCACCAGGGGTGATGGTCGGATTCGCGTTTATCGTTGAAGGAATGAGCGTTATACTGAGGCCTGTACTCTGGAGTGGGATCGATTTGGAGGTGGAGGGTCCGTTGTGGTCTGGGGTGGTGTGTCACAGCATCATCGGACTGAGCTTGTTGTCATTGCAGGCAATCTCAATGCTGTGCGTTACAGGGAAGACATCCTCCTCCCTCATGTGGTACCCTTCCTGCAGGCTCATCCTGACATGACCCTCCAGCATGACAATGTCACCAGCCATACTGCTCGTTCTGTGAGTGATTTCCTTCAAAACAGGAATGTCAGTGTTCTGCCATGGCCAGCGAAGAGCCCGGATCTCAATCCCATTGAGCACGTCTGGGACCTGTTGGATCGGAGGGCGAGGGCTAGGGTCCGGGAACTTGCAGGTGCCTTGGTGGAAGAGTGGGGTAACATCTCACTGCAAGAACTGGCAAATCTGGTGCAGACCATGAGGAGGAGATGCACTGCAGTGCTTAATGCAGCTGGTGGCCACACCAGATACTGACTGTTATTTTATTTTGACCCCCCTTTGTTCAGGGAGACACCATTCAATTTCTGTTAGTCACATGTCTGTGGAACTTGTTCAGTTTATGTCTCAGTTGTTGAGTCTTGTTATGTTCATACAAATATTTATACATGTTAAGTTTGCTGAAAACAAATGCAGTTGACAGTGAGAGTTTATGCATTTACTTTAATAAAGTTTTATATGTGTTACACATAAGCATATACCGTATATATTCACAAATATAAATATATATTTATATATATATTGCATATAACCCATACTGCACCACATATTGTGTTTATCTACATCATTGTTACCCAGTCTCTAAATGAATGGTTTATACTGGTTTCCCACTGGTGTAATATCTGTCTTAATGAATGTCTCTGTACTCTGTTGGCTATAGCGGGTCCGTTTGGGTACAATGAAGTGACCATGATCCCAGCTGGAGCTACTCACATCCGTGTCACCGATAACAGCAGGAACTATCTGGGTAAGAGATGGCTCAGCTAGACAGACGCACGCGCACACACGCACACACACACACTGGGAATGAGCTGTCACACAAGGACAGCATCAATGTTCTGTATATCATTAACTATATACAGTACATATACAGACTCCCTCTCAGAAGTGCTGGTTTGACAGAGAATTTGTTTTGAGACCTTTTTATCATCTTCTGTATGTCTGCTATGAGTTTCAACCCACCCAGCCATGGCTAGAGAACTCTACCACTTCCCTGACACTTTCAGTAGCCATAATGCTGCTCTCCTCTCATTCCTGTTAGCTTACTGTTACTTCCTGGCACCAGAGACCGATACAGCTCTCTGCTTGATACCCAGCTGCACTCTGGCTGGGCTCTCCAGTCAACACAACACCCAAGGCTATCCATCTATTCTCACCCACATTTACAAGACTGTAATAACGTGACTCCTGAAATGGAAAATGCAGGGATCCTGAAATGGAACACTCGTAAAGGTGTAATTTGGCCATGGGGCAGGGTGGGGGAACTGGGTGTGGGGCAGGGTGGGGGAACTGGGTGTGGGGCAGGGTGGGGGAACTGGGTGTGGGGCAGGGTGGGGGAACTGGGTGTGGGGCAGGGTGGGGGAACTGGGTGTGGGAAAAGGGTGGGGGAACTGGGGATCTGGCCTTCTGCCAGGCGCCCTCAGGCTGACTTCGGTCGTCAGTTGAACGGTGTTTCCTCCGACACATTGGTGCGGCTGGCTTCCAGGTTAAGTGGGCGGGTGTTAAGAAGCGCTGTTTGGCGGGTCATGTTTCAGAGGATGCATGACTCGACTTTCACCTCTACCAAGCCTGTTGGAGAGTTGCAGCGATGAGACAAGATCGTAATTGGATATGATGAAATTGAGGAGGAAAAATCCACATCAAATTTCCCTCATTCCTCAATTGTGATTTGTGAATTGACTGAAAAGGAATTGACCCCAACCGTAGCATAATTCAATCAAACACATACATATTATCATCACAAAGCCAATTTCAGTCACACTTCACCAATCAGCATTGAAAACCAAACACATTCCTTACCTTCATTCAAGCCTTCTCTTCTCCCTCCAGCGCTCCAGAACGGGCGTTCCCAGTTTGTCATTAATGGGAACTGGAAGATCAGTGTTCCTGGGGAGTACAGCGTAGCAGGAACCAAGCTCCTGTACAAGCGCTCTGTGGACACCTGGGAAAGCTTTGAGGTCCCTGGACCCACTATGGAGGACCTGCACGTCATGGTCAGTCTGGTCAAAGTTATGATTGACAGGAGCCGCAATGCAATAACTATACTGAACAAAAATATAATCGTAACATGCAACAATTTCATTGATTTTTACTGAGTAACAGTTCATATGAGGAAATCAGTCAATTGAAATAGATTCATTAGGCCCTAATCTCTGGATTTCACATGACGGGAAGTAAATAAAAGAATGGGCCTCACAATGGGCCTTAGCATCTCGTTATGGTATTTTTATGCATTCAAATTGCCATTGATAAAATGCTATTGTGTACAATGTCCGTAGCTTATGCCTGTCCATACCTTAACCCCACTGCCACCATTTGGCAGTCTGTTCACATCAGCCAACCGCTCACCCACACAACGACATATACGTGATCTGTGGTTGGGAGGCCGGTTGGACGTACTACCAAATTCTCTAAAACAATGTTGGAGGCTGCTTATGTTAGAGAAATTAACATTAAATTCTCTGGCAACAGCTCTGGTGGGCTTTTGTGCAGTCAACATGCCAATTGCACTCGCCTTCAAAACATTTGTGGCATTGTGTTGTGTGACAGAACTGCACATTTTAGAGTGGCCTTTTATTGTCCCCAGCACAAGGTGCACTTGTGTAATGATCATGCTGTTTAATCAGCTTCTTGATATGCCACACCTGTCAGGTGGATGGATTATCTTGACGAAGGAAAAATGCTCACTAACAGGGATGTGCACAACGTTTTAGAGAAAAACGTTTTTTTGTGTGTATGGAACATTTCTGAGATGTTTTATATCAGCTCATGTAACATGGGACCAACACTTTACATGTTGTGTTTACTGTATATTTTTGTTCAGTGTATATAGGGACTGCAAACTAACCTCACTAATTAAGGTACACAATGATAGCTTTGTTTAGTATACTTGTTCAACCCCCTAGTTTTGTCGCACCTAGACTACTGTTCAGTAGTGTGGTCAGGTGCCACAAAGAGGGACTTATGAAAAGTACAATTGGCTCATAAGGCAGCACGTCTGGCCCTTAAGGGGAGCTGACGTTAATGATATGCATGTCAATCTCTCATGGCTCAGAGTGGAAGAGAGATTGACTTCATCCCTACTTGTTTTTATAAGAAGTGTTTACAAGCTGAATGTACCGAGCCGTTTGTTTAAACTCCAAGCACACAGCTCAGACACCCATGCATACATACCCCACAAGACATACCACCAGAGGTCTCTTCACAGTCCCCAAGTCCAGAACAGACTATGGGAGGCTCACAGTACTACATAGAGCCATGACTACATGGAACTCTATTCCACATCAGGTAACTGATGCAAGCAGTAGAATCAAATAAAACAACTGCTAAAAATACACCTTATGAAACAATGGAGACAGTGAAGAGACACCCACACAGATACAGACACATGCATACGCCCACACGCTAGCAGACTCTCTCGACACACACGTACATTGTAATATTGTGGTATTATACATTTTGTATTGTAGATATTTAGTGGTGTAATACTGTTATATGATAAACTGTTTTATGTGTAATGTAAGTGCCTTAATGTGTTTGGACCACAGGAAGAGTAGCTGCTACCTTGGCAGCAGCTAATGGGGATCCCTAATAATGACAAATACAAAACGCCAATTTATCAGAACCAGTCAGTCTCCTCTCCTATATGTAACGGACATATATTTTCTTAACGTGTTGTCTTCCATATGTTTTATTTTTTCAGTATATTGTTGGTATTGACAGTTCTAAACTGGGTGGTTTGAGCCCTGAATACTGATTGGCTGACAGCCGTGTTATATCAGACCGTATACCACGGGTATGACAAAACATTTATTTTTTACTTTTCTAATTACGTTGGTAACCAGTTTATAATAGCAATAAGGCATCTCTGGGGTTTGTGTTATATGGCCAATATTGCTTAAAATATACCGGGTATTATAAAACAATATATATTAAAATATACATCCGTTGTACACTGTGTGGTTGTGTCTGCAGGTGTTGGTGACAGACAGGAACCCAGGGATAGAATATGAGTATTGGCTCCCTCCAGACCGCTACGCTCTGTTCCATGGCAGGAGGAGTCAGCTACGCCAGCCTCACCACACTGCTAGCTACATCCCCTGGGATCACCCCACCACTACTACTACCACTACTACTAGACCTCCCCCTGTCACCACAAGACCCTACTGGGGTAAGACCGCTGACCATTGTTGAAGGGGTAGTTCAACCAAATTAAAATAACATTTTTTTTCCTTACCTTGTAAGAAGTCTAAGGACAAAATGCAATCCAGGTTGTGGGTTTGTTTACCTAGGCACTGTCACCAACCGCTAGCTAGCATTTTCTAAGCAAAAGCCAATGGACGTCAATGTACCCATTATTAACATGTGTTAAATTTCATGTCCAAAATGTCCATTTAATGTGATGTATACATTTACATGGGAAAACCTGCCCCTGGTTTCACTCATCCTCTGTTTGTGTGACTGAAATGTAATACATGATGGATGGATGGATGGATGGATGGATGGACGGAAGATGGATGGATGGATACGGAAGATGGATGGATGGATGGATAGAAATGGAAGACGGATGGATGGATGAATACGGAAGATGGATGGATATGGATGATGGATGGATACGGATGATGGAAGGATGGATACGGATGATGGATGGATAGATGGATGGATATGGATGGATGGATACGGATGATGGATAGATGAATACGGATGATGGAAGGATGAATACGGAAGATGGATGGATGGATGGATGGATACGGAAGATGGATGGATGATACTGAAAATGGATGGATGGATGGATGGATGAATACGGAAGATGGATGGATATGGATGATTGATGGATGGATGGATGGATACGGATGATGGAAGGATGGATACGGATGATGGATAGATGGATGGATATGGATGATGGATGGATGGATACGGATGATGGATAGATGAATACGGATGATGGAAGGATGAATACGGAAGATGGATGGATGAATGGATGGATGGATGGATACGGAAGATGGATGGATGATACTGAAAATGGATGGATGGATGGATGAATACGGAAGATGGATGGATATGGATGATTGATGGATGGATACGGATGGATACGGATGATGGAAGGATGGATACGGAAGATAGATGGACACGAAAGATGGATAGATAGATGGATCTAAACATTGCTGCAAGGGGTATAAAAAAATCTGCACATTACGACAAGCTCTACAAGTAAAATTAATAAATAAATGTTTGTGTTTTTAATATTTTCAGATCTGACTGCCTCCGGTACAGCAGAGGTACTGCCAGATCTCAAAATAGTTTTTTTTACATTTAATTTTGTTTGAATGAATATCACTAACAACAAAGGTAACACATTTTGGCCAAGGGATCTGTGGTATAAGTTTTCGAAGGTGTAATACAACACAATGTAATATTATTAATCCACAAAGTATGTTCATAACCCTTGGCAACATGGGCCTTGCTAATGTGCAGCAAATGTCTTCTGGAATGTTTTATTAC
Organism: Oncorhynchus nerka; assembly: GCF_034236695.1. Classification (NCBI taxonomy): domain Eukaryota; kingdom Metazoa; phylum Chordata; class Actinopteri; order Salmoniformes; family Salmonidae; genus Oncorhynchus; species Oncorhynchus nerka. Next base: position 85,793,971 of record NC_088422.1, read on the forward strand.
ATCCATTTGTATAAGAGGGGAATTATTAACTGCAAACTCAATCATAGGTTTATAATCAGTGTTGTATTTCTATTCAATTGGCCCTGGTTGGAATGTAACCAACATTCAATAGTAATCATTATATTTGTCCTATATAACTACAAAAGTGGACTTTGATCCAAAACTGGATACACTGTTCTGACCTGCTATACTTTGATCTGTACCTGGCTGACAATAACTGATAAAGCCAAGGCATGACGTTTCTGGAGTGGAATGTCCCCCTCTTATCTTAGAAGTGTTTAGTGATAACGCTCCTGATCCCAAAACCCACCGCATATTCCATGCTGAGATAGTGGTGCTTGGTACAAAACCATAGTTTTGACTCATTTCTGTGTACTGCTCAACAAAGAAATGATCTAAGACTTTAGCATCCTTTAGAATTTAGTAAACAGGTTTGATAATTTAGTAATTTATCAAGTAATTTGGTGCAGGACATAATGGGAGTAGCCTAGCCCCTAGCATAGTGTTTTCTAACTGGTGGGTTGAGAAGTAGTCTAGCCCCTAGCATAGTGTTTTCTAACTGGTGGGTTGAGAAGTAGTCTAGCCCCTAGCATAGTGTTTTCTAACTGGTGGGTTGAGAAGTAGTCTAGCCCCTAGCATAGTGTTTTCTAACTGGTGGGTTGAGAAGTAGTCTAGCCCCTAGCATAGTGTTATCTAACTGGTGGGTTGAGAAGTAGTCTAGCCTCTAGCATAGTGTTTTCTAACTGGTGGGTTGAGAAGTAGTCTAGCCCCTAGCATAGTGTTTTCTAACTGGTGGGTTGAGAAGTAGTCTAGCCCCTAGCATAGTGTTTTCTAACTGGTGGGTTGAGAAGTAGTCTAGCCCCTAGCATAGTGTTTTCTAACTGGTGGGTTGAGAAGTAGTCTAGCCCCTAGCATAGTGTTTTCTAACTGGTGGGTTGAGAAGTAGTCTAGCCCCTAGCATAGTGTTTTCTAACTGGTGGGTTGAGAAGTAGTCTAGCCCCTAGCATAGTGTTTTCTAACTGGTGGGTTGAGAAGTAGTCTAGCCACTAGCATAGTGTTTTCTAACTGGTGGGTTGAGAAGTAGTCTAGCCCCTAGCATAGTGTTTTCTAACTGGTGGGTTGAGAAGTAGTCTAGCCCCTAGCATAGTGTTTTCTAACTGGTGGGTTGAGAAGTAGTCTAGCCCCTAGCATAGTGTTTTCTAACTGGTGGGTTGAGAAGTAGTCTAGCCCCTAGCATAGTGTTTTCTAACTGGTGGGTTGAGAAGTAGTCTAGCCCCTAGCATAGTGTTTTCTAACTGGTGGGTTGAGAAGTAGTCTAGCCCCTAGCATAGTGTTTTCTAACTGGTGGGTTGAGAAGTAGTGTTGCCCCTAGCATAGTGTTTTCTAACTGGTGGGTTTAGATCCACTAAAGGGTCACGCAGTCAGTTCCTTTTGAGTCGTGGCTAAAGACTGGGTTAGGTCTAGAAACATGGTCTTATTTACCTTGTGGATCACAGGGAGCATTGAAATCCTGTGGGGGAGTCAAGACGAACAAAAGCGATTGCTTTTTAGCATTTTGGAGCAGAAATCAATGATCTAAGACTATGTTTGCTCATGTCGTATCATAGTGATTTGATGCTGGACAGAAAGTCACTCTTTAGTGATTCTGTCACGCCTCTTCCCTCTCTCTGGCGCTCCAAGGGCGCCAGGCTGCCCCTCATTACACACACCTGTGACCATCATTACACGCATCAGCACTTCGATTGGACTCACCTGGACTCCTTCACTTTGTTGATTGCCCCCTCTCTATCTGTCTGTTCCTCCGTTGCATCCCCGTGTCAGCATTAATGTTGTTTTGTTTCCCCTGTCCAGACCCTGTTTGTGTGTTTTGTTTCCTGTCTATTTCATTAAATCATTTACATTTAAGTCATTTAGCAGACGCTCTTATCCAGAGCGACTTACAAATTGGTGCATTCACCTTATGACATCCAGTGGAACAGTAGTGCATCTAAATCTTTTAAGGGGGTGAGAGGGATTACTTTATCCTATCCTAGGTATTCCTTAAAGAGGTGGGGTTTCAGGTGTCTCCGGAAGGTGGTGATTGACTCCGCTGTCCTGGCGTCGTGAGGGAGTTTGTTCCACCATTGGGGGGCCAGAGCAGCGAACAGTTTTGACTGGGCTGAGCGGGAACTGTACTTCCTCAGTGGTAGGGAGGCGAGCAGGCCAGAGGTGGATGAACGCAGTGCCCTTGTTTGGGTGTAGGGCCTGATCAGAGCCTGGAGGTACTGAGGTGCCGTTCCCCTCACAGCTCCGTAGGCAAGCACCATGGTCTTGTAGCGGATGCGAGCTTCAACTGGAAGCCAGTGGAGAGAGCGGAGGAGCGGGGTGACGTGAGAGAACTTGGGAAGGTTGAACACCAGACGGGCTGCGGCGTTCTGGATGAGTTGTAGGGGTTTAATGGCACAGGCAGGGAGCCCAGCCAACAGCGAGTTGCAGTAATCCAGACAGGAGATGACAAGTGCCTGGATTAGGACCTGCGCCGCTTCCTGTGTGAGGCAGGGTCGTACTCTGCGGATGTTGTAGAGCATGAACCTACAGGAACTTTTTCCTTGATGTTCAGATAACAGGGTGTTGTCCAGGATCACGCTTCTCTGATGGGGTTCTTAGCGCTCTGGGAGGAGGACACAATGGAGTTGTCAACCGTGATGGCGAGATCATGGAAAAATTAGTCCTTCCCGGGAGGAAGAGCAGCAAATAACCGTTTGCCAGGTTCTTTAGCAGAAAAAGGTGGTGATCAAATATCCACACTGATATGTCTAAAGACATGCAAATAACCCTCTCTGAGTTCCTGGTCATCAGAAAAAAAGGAAATAAATTAATTGTGTGTCTGGGTTCTTCATAGCAAAAAGAGACCATGGAACATGAGGTTCTGACAGAGCCAAGTGACTTGGTGTATACAGATAAAAGGAGAGGGCCAGAACAGAATCTCTCTGGGGGACACCAGTGGTGAGAGCACTGTGGAAGTTCTTGTGCCACCTGGTAAGCGACCTGTCAGGTTCCAGTAGGCGTGGGACACGCTGTTTGATGCCCAACTCAGAGGGTGGAAGGAGGATCTGATGGTTCACAGTGAAAACCTAGACAAAGGAGAGAAGCAGGTTGAGAAACTGTTGAATGACTAAACCTGACTGAGGATGATACAGCACCTACACAGCACAATACATTTCACTACCAGTATGGTTGTAAAGATGGATTTTATCCCAGTAGATTTTATTAGAGTTTTGTTTATGCTCAGAATGACTCATTCAAGAAAGAAAAGGATACTGGTCTGTGTTGTTCATCAGTGGAACTGTGGGCCTGCATCTGGCTTTTGAGAAGGGGTGAATATCAGGTTCCATTGAAGACGGAAGGGACAGCCAGCGGTCAGGGACTGAGTTGATGTTCATCTGTCAATCTTGAAGGTCTCATCGGGGTCTGGAGAAGAGAGGAGGGGATAGGGTCAAGCGGGCAGGTTGTTGGGCGTGCTGGCCAAAAGACTGTGGACATTTCATCTGGAGTTTTTTGAGTTTGGGGAGAAAGAGGTCAGTTTGGGTAGGGCAGTGCATGAGCAGAACCAGACTGTTGGTTTGACTTAGCAAACGAGGATCGGATGTCACACCTTCTGTTCAAAATGGTTGCCAACTCAAACTGAAAGAGCTTCCTAGGAGGCAGATGCTTGGGAATAAAAATGAGCAGTTGAAGAGGAAAATGCTGTGTCTTGCACGTTCGTGCTCTCATCCAGTGCTAATGAAAAAAGTCAAATTCTTTCGTCTTCTGCTGCAGCTGGGCATATACATTACTCCCGATTTCTTCAACGCGTCTGGTGATTGTACTGCCGACAGACTTACGGCATTAAATGCATCTTTCTTCTCGGGACACACCTCCTCCGTGAGCAGCATCCATAGCATTTCTTAACAAACCTCCGTCTGGAGGATAGGGGACATAGAGAGTCAAAGGATGCAGAAAGGGAGGAGAGGAGGGTTGAGGAGGCAGAATCAGGAGATGGTTGGAGAAGGTTTGAGCAGAGGGAAGAGATGATGGATGATAAGTCCACTTTTTAGCTTTGAGAGTTTGTCTGGTTGGGACGGGCCTTGCAAGCATCCGAGTAGGGGCAGTGTCTGTTGGATGAGAGCGAGAGGGAAAAGGATCAAGGTAGTGGTCGGAGACTTGGAGAGTTGTATTCTTTGGAAGAACAGCATCTAGTAAAGATGAGACAAACAGCCTTTCCTGCCTTTGCATTGAAGGAGTGGAAAAAAGGCAGAGAGGAATGAGTGGTAGACGTGGGGAGTCCACTGGGGAGGTTAAAGTCGCCCAGAACAGGTTAAATACCCTGGGAACCTGAATCAATAAATGATAAACCTTGTTAAGCCATTAAGGGCTGGTAACTGTGACAGCATGGAATTCAAAGGAGGCGATTTTTCAGATGGGTAAAGAAAGAGAGAATGACCACTTGGGAGAGATGAGGATCTCTGGTATTGTTGACCAGAAGCTCTCGGGCGAGAACACGTGCAGACGAAGAGAGAGCAGTAGGAGTAGCAGTGTTGTCTGTGGTGATCCATGTGTTGTAGTGCCATGAACCTAGGGACTGAACGGGAGGCATTGGCTGAGATGAACTCTGCCTTGTTGGCCAGGATCACGCAGTTCCAGAGCTACCGGAGACCTGGAACTGTCAACCGTGGGCGAGATCATGGAACTGGGACCACCCCGATTAGGAGGAAGAGCAGCTCCGTCTTGCCGATGGTCTGTGCAGAGGTGGTGATCCGTCAGACACACTGTCTGCCAGACATGCAGAGAGGCTACGCTAATGCAAAGGAGCTGGTCAAGAAGGGGGAAAGGAGACAGACAAGTGAAGATTAATTGTGTGTCGTCTGCATAGCAATGAATCTTATTGACTAAAATGATTAATATGACAGAGCCAGTGACTGCTGAAGTAGGCTAGAATAGGCAGAGGCCTTGAACAGAGCCCTATGGGGACACTGGCAGTGGTGGTGACACTACACTAATCAAGTCGTGGTGAGGTAATAGACTGTCTGCTATTCGCCACCTGGCTAGCTAGCAGTGTTGATTAGGTTGCGTTAAAAGAACGACAAAGCATGGGCTAGCTAACCTAGGAAATGCCCTAGACTACGGAATTATCTTTGATAGGAGGATCTGATGGTTCTAGCTACGATCAAACAAATCAACCCGTTGTACTGTAATGAAATTAAATGAAAAATGTGATACAGAGGAGCGAGTTAGCTTGTTGAGTGCGGAAGTTCTGTCCGTGATACGTTGGCTAGCTGTTGGCTGAATGTTGGCTAGTCTTGAAACCTGACTGATTTGGAAATCAAGATAATCATTCTGAAAACTACAGAGCTGGCTAAACTACACGTTCAATTATCTTGGAGAAGAAAGAAAGATGACGTCTGTAGTTGTTGACATCGGAGGGATCGACTAATCAGGTTTTTCAGTTGAGTGCAACTCTTGTGCTGCTCTCTTGAAGACGGTGGACTAGGGTGGACGTTAGCTAGGCGGTCAGGGATGAGTTGATGACTGCGTGAGGTAAGGAGAAGGTCACGGAAATGGTCTGGATGATACAAAGAGGGGATAGGGCTCTAAGAAGAAATTGCAGGTTTTGGGAAATCAAACCGTTGTACTATAATGAAATGTAATGAAATGTCATCTGGAACACGTTTTGTATCGAGTGAGAAATGCCTCTTGCATGTGAAGGTCTTTTTTTTTTTTGTCACACTGTGTGATGTGCTGTCATCTACTTATACAGTGTCCTTACAGATTCTACCTAAAGAATGCCTTGGAAAGATCCCTAAATCCTGATTCAAGATACACATATGCTTCTCCATCGTTTGCAAAAATGGATGATTAATGCAAATTTAAAGGAATAGTTCAGAAATTGTACATATTTAGACATTTTTTCCCTCATCTCTTAAATGGATTGTGGTCCTCAATGAATTGTTTTTTAATGATTAAAAATTATTTGGGCATGACATTTAAAACGTGCTTAACTGGGGAGATTTACTGACATGGTGCTTTGGTAAAAAAAATGCTCATGTTAACATTTTGTTGGCAGTGGCTAGTTTAACAAAAACAAAGTGTGGATTGCAGTCACTCCTTTTCCATAGACTGCTTTTAAGGTAAGAAAACAAACATCTAATAAATAAGTAAACTATCCCTTAAAGTTCCGTTTGAGTTTATGTCTTGGACCCAGGTCCTTTTCTTGGTCAGGTCATGAAAACTCCTGGCCCTAACTCCAAAGGCATGTTGATACTCAATAATGTAACTCACCTTTTCCCGCACTGTCCCTCAGCTCCTCCAGGTGGCTGGCCCATCAAGTCCCCTCGCCACCCAGCTCGACAACCCCCTCACCAGCCCCATCGCCCACCTGTCCTTCCCCGCCTGGAGAGGGATGAGACCAGGAGGAACCGACTACCCCAACCACCCCGAGGAGGTTTGCTCCACCTCACCTCAATCTCTCCCTCACCTAAATCTTTAACCCCTATCTCACCCCCACTCCCCTAAACCTCAACTCTCGCCTTGCTAAAATGCTACAATCCTCTCTCCTCTGCCTCCCCCCTCTACCCTACTCTTTCCTTTAATCTATCCTACTCTACTTTTCCTTTAATCTATCCTACTCTTCCTTTAATCTATCCTACTCTACCCTTCCTCTAATCTGTCCTACTCTCTAATCTACTCTTCCTTTAATGTCCTACTCTCTACTCTACTCTTCCTTTCATCTAGCCTACATTCTACTCTTCTTTTAATGTGTCCTAATCTCTACTCTACTCTTCCTTCATCTGTCCTAATCTCTACTCTACTCTTTAATCTGTTCTCTACTCTACTCTTTCCTTTAATCTGTCCTGCTCTCTACTCTTTCCTTTAATCTATCCCGCTCTCTACTCTTCCTTTTAATCTGTCCTATGCTCTTCTCTTTCCTTTAATCTATCCTACTCTCTACTATCCTTAAGTCCCCCACTCACTCTCAGAAACACATCTGTGCCATCCTAACCATTGTGCAATACCCTGATATAAAAAACAATCTGTGCTCAAATCAACTCACCGCTTCTCTTTCTACTCCCGTAGGGCATTGTGGGAAATGTAGGCGGGCCCGCGGTCGAGGGGAGCGCCAGAGGCAGTACTGCCAGAAAGACTTCGGTAAGTCTGAACTTTTGAATACCTAAAGTTAGCGGTTCAAACACCCTTGTGTGCTTTAAATTCACATGACCCAGTTTACAGCTGGGTTTGAGTTTACAACATCAGGTGATAGTGGTGCAAGTTGACATCTCACTTGAATAGTTTTTTAAAGTAAGGAACGAATGTAATTCGGTGAAACTTAAACAGACATTTTAAATCAGTTGAAAAATCGCAGCATGGAAAAACCAGCATGGCACAACAAACCTTATTATAAGACATTGTAAGGGCGCATACATGCTTGTAAGTTATAACAAGTTTTAATGCATTATACCTGTTGGCTTTATGTAAAGTGTTAGCATAATGTCTTTCATTGGTTGTCAGTGTTCCGTGCCAAAGTCATGAGCAAGCTGTACCGGGGTGAGGAGACGCGCTACGATGTCCAGATCATCCACACCTACCACAATCGCTTCCGCCTGGAGCACCGCGAGTTCCTGTGGGTGCCCAACGTGTGTGACTGCCCCCCTCTGGAGGAAGGGCGCCAGTACGTACTGATGGTGCGTCGCCACATTAACAACGAGCAGACGTTGAACCGGATACTGATGGAGGAGGACAGCTACGCAATACCCTATAAACCTAGAGAGGACGCTCTGTTGCGCCCCCTGGAGGATCTGTGTAGTAACAGAGGGCCCAGGCCACCTGCGGAACTGAGAGGCGGCTATGCCTAGACATAGAGATGTACAGTATACACGTGCACACCTAGATGCACACATACTTTGACTGTCATGACTCCTTAACACTCCTCAAGACTGAGCACTTCTGATGGTGAATCAGACAAACAATGGGGCTGCATGTGTGTGTCTGTGTGTGACATTAAAATCCCATACACCCCTACGCAACAACTTCCTGCCTCTGGCCCTTCAAAATACACACAGAGAGCAACAGAACCACTAGAATTCCAAAATGGGGGAACTGAAAATGGTGGAGGCAAACACTAGTTGAACTCTGGGAAGAGACTATACTCAGGGTGACCCAGTAGATCTGCCAGTCAGCGTGATAAGAAGGCAAAGCCCTCAAAGAGCAATGCAAAAGCTGACCAGCTCACAAAGTATAGCACTTTAGGTGGACGTTATCACCCACCTTTAAAACTTACCAAAGAGAAGAATATATCCACTTCAATGGCCAAGAATTTGTGTTTTGTTTTGTTCCCTTTGCTAACTAGATAACTGACTATAACTATCTGCCTGGGTTACTAACAGGCAGTGTTGGGGAATCTACTCTGAAAATATAGTTTATAGCTTGTATCAATTACTTCACACTGGAAGAGGTTAAGCTACACTTCGTTCTAGATTCAATCAGATCAAGCGTTAACCGGCGATAGCAGACACCTGCATAGCTGATGTTTTGACAGTGCCGGAGATGTAACTGTGTTGGAGCTGTCAAATTGGTGAAGAGCTACTCTTCATCATTGTCACTCAAGTTAGATATTCAGAATGACAAAGTGTAGGCTATATAGAAATAATGAATAAATAAATAAATGAATATCATTAGCCTAAAGAAAATAATGAGGATTTCTATCAGCTGAATCGAGGTGTAGATCACATCTCACATTCCGTGTTTCGAACTTGTAAATAAGGCTTGCATGAGATTTCTCTTAATGCGACTCCGTGCAGCCAATAGCAATGTCCGCTTCAGGTATAATGCCAGGATCTGCTCTAACGCAGTTCCACCTCCTACACTGCCTGAACAACTGCTATGCGGATGTCGGCTAAAGCGGATCTGATTGAATAGAGCCATTACGCTACCCTAAAGAAAAATATAGTTGACTTTAATAGTTACTTTGAAAAGTAGTTCACTACATCCAAACTACTTTGTAAAAAACTATCATATCTAAATCTGAAATGTCATCGACTACACAGTTAAGAAAAATGACTGCCAGAACACATCACTCTGGAGTCAGATGTTAACAGTGTAGTGAGGTCTGTGTGACAGCCAGAGTGAGTGCTTTGGCTTAGCCCAGTGGCCAGGGAGAGAGAAAACAATAGGGGGTAGTTGAATAAATGTAGTGGGCAGTTCCAGTAGATAGCTACATGGCTAAAACAAGTCATTAACTACCAAAGACACTACAAAGATTTGAATGTAGTTACTACAAAATATAGGTAAATTACTAACTGAATTAAATGTAGTGGAACTACTCCCCAGGACTGCTAACAGTTCAGTCACTCTATGTCAAAATAAATGTGACACTTTACTTTCTTCTCATACCTAAGATGTATAAAACTACATATTGTTCCATATTGTATTTATGTGGCAAAATAATATCTAGATCATAACATTTATATTTGTGTTTTGCTTCTAAAATATAGTATTTTTTTTAAAATCTATCAATGTATTTCTATCTATTGATGTATGTGTTTTGGGTAACAATTGACATTAATTTGCTCTTATACCTGTGTAGTAACCGTGTCATTTAATTACACTAGTAGCATTGTAGTTACATGTTATAGCACAGTACTTCATGAATTGCATTGTAATTGCGTAGTGATGGGGTTGAGTTTATTTCACTTATGTAGTAACAGAAACCGCTCAACTCTACTACTATTACTATGCATTTAAATCTACACTGACATAAGAGCAAGTTCATGTAAAGTGTTACTGTGTTTTGAATATTAAATCAATCAGGTTCCCTTAGTCTGTTTTGTTAGGGCTCCTATTGTCTAATTCACATGAATATTTACTTTTGTGAGAAACAAAAATATGGATTATTCAGTATTTTATATTGGTGTGGCACTGAGTAGCTACAAATATAAGAAAGATATTTAATTTGAATGACTGGTGAATTATGTGCAATCTATTCCTATACATGAACTATGCTGTAACAAGTTCTTTTTTATTATAAGGTTTTAACAATTTGCCAACACATTGCTTTCTTTAACACCACCGACACCACGTTTTACAAGGCGGGATGGTCTGTACTCATATGCATTTTTGTGTAGTTTGTATAGGTAGATTACCCCTAGAAACATCATTCAAACTTTAAAACCTGCTGAGTGCTTGCATACAACTTTTTGATAGTTTAAAAAGTATTTATTTTAAATGAAACTATTTTATTTCCCATCTTCATTCAATTCAATGGGATTTCTAAAGATCCCATTGTGACAATATCAACTTCCAGACTTCTAACATTCCATTCACTGCAACTTTTGACACAAATCAGCTGACCAGTTTCTCAACAAGTTAGACACGTTGGGCATTTGATATCTTCCTCTACTTCTCTGCTATTCAAATCTGGAATCAGAACAGAAGTATCTGCTGTTTGAGTTGAGTGGAGAAAATTAGCTGGCTAACTTCAGCTAACAGCTCTCTCATGTCTCTTCATTAAGTCGTTGCTATGGATACTCACACTCTCAGGGAAAGTAAAGCAGAGGGTGAAAAGGGTGGATGAAGAATTGTGAACAACAAGAAAGCAGCTACTACTCCAGAGGTGGCAGCCAAGGCAACAGCGTGTCGTCCTCCTCAGCACGGTGCTGTACATAGCCAACTATCAATGTGCTTAATATCTAACAAGCGAAGCAAGAGTAGGGAAAGAAGAAAGGCTGATGCACATTGACTTTTTATTTTTTGTACGTGAAACCTTTTCACATGCAACAACTGTAGTTTAGATATTTGAATTTGAATGAGCGTGTGTAGCCTATTCGGTTCAGTCAGAATGTGATTCGTATTATCCAGCAACTTTCTGAGTTGGAAAAGGAGTGTGTGTGTGTGTGCATATGTCTACACTTTGTGTAGCCATTAGCAATGATGGTAATAATAAACGTCTTCTGGTAGAGATAGAAAGGCTTTTCCCAAAATCCTTCTCAATTAAATGTTAACTACAAAGTAGCCTATAACCTGGCAGAATGATATGATTATTTGCATCAATCCAGTGGCCATTTGTTTTGCAAATTCTGCAATCATATGAGCGCCACAGAAACAACACTAACCAAACAACAGTCTCTTCCTGGTGCACAGTTGCATTAAAGGGTAACTACACCCAAAAATTGAAATTATTTTCTATTTTTCACAGACCTCAAAAGTGGTGCCCTAATGTGGTTCAAGCATTGTTGTGGAGTTGGAACATCCATTTTTGTTGTTATGTGTAAAAACAAATATTTTTAAAAGGTGTAATTTCTGAGAGCGAAAACCTGAAAAATACTAAAGGGAGAAAATGGAATTTGGGAAACTAATCGGAATCAGGACAAAAAATCTAATGATTTTATAGGGCCCAATGTGTGCTATGCTCAGTTAACTAGTGTGTCCCCTGGGGAAGTTCTCCCAGGGAAAGGGTTCCGCCTTTCTGGCCAATGGGTACCTCTTCCCACTGATACCCCTCCAGCCCAGAGAGGACTTCAACACTGCCTCATTGTCTTCTGTCTTTTATTGGTTTGAATATTCTGTGATTTTCTAGTAGCAGAGTGTGTAAAAGTGTAGTAGTCAGAGTGTAGTTATTTTTTTAACTGCCCTACAATCCAAAGTAATAAGGTTGATCTAGTAGTCTATCAAAGTAATCCGATCAATTACTTTACTACATTTAACTTTGACTATATTTAAATGCTTAGCTTAAGTAAAACGTTTTAAACTTCTTCCACTACCACAAAAATAGTCTTAAAGAGTTAAATCAAGTGCCACAATTGTTCTTGATTGAAAACGACCATCTCGTTAGGGGCACATTTTGAATTCTGTGAACTGTTAGTTAAACTGGGGTTATAGTTTTTTCCCAGCCGTGTCATGTGATTAGAGAACCGATCGCCATAACGCTTACCAAAAAAAGTGTCATTTCTGAGAGCGAAAACCTGAAAAATACAAAAGGGAAAAATGGAATTTGGGAAACTAATCAGAATCCAATGTGATTTTAGGGTTTGTTCGCTTACAAAAATATCACACTTTAATCAACAGAAGCTGTGTTTCATTACAAAATGTATTTACAAAAATAACTTCACACACCTGCTATCATAGTAACATGAAATGAGCTAAAAAAGGACCTAAATGCAGTATCGTACACAAAGGTTTTACAGAGTCAAATTATTGGTCATTAACTGTGGAGAAGTCTTCACAGAAACGTGGCTCTCGATCCTCAATGGTTCTTCTAAAACACGGGTGCATTAATTAGTGCACTCCGTAGCGAAGCATTTTGAAATGTAAATACCAAAACAAGCTTTCATATTGGAAAATTCCAGGTAGGTCTCTTCCCGTTTCGGCACATTTGTTTCCATTCTGTTCCTAGCAAATACACCCCAGATCACAGAGAGCCCCTTTAAACCAGACATGTCAGGGTCTTGTAGCTGGGGTTTCTTGTAAAACTTAACTGCCAAAACTATTTTACCACATTTTCCTTTCAAAAACCAATTTAGAAATGGATACACCACTCCCACGATGTTAAAAAGGCATTGCGAAATAAATAATTGGTATAAGAGTATTTGGTAACATTTTACTTAAAGCCGACAGATATAATGCATTGAAAGACTTGTCATGAACATCTATGAACCCCTTATAATGTGTTGTAAATCAACTCATAATGATCCTGACTATATAAGCCATTAGGTCCATTGGAAATTTGCTCAGCCAACATAAAGGCTCATACATGCTTATAACAAGTAATATAGCATTATACCTGTTGGCGAAAGTGTTAAGTAATATTTTATTTTATAATTCACATTAGCTCCACACCAGAGCGAACATATTCAAACAGTATGAACACACTAATGTGCAAAATCTTAATGTAAACCTTTAGAAATGGTGTGAAACGTTCAGGGAAACTTTCACCGAAACATTCAGGTAAACCTTCAGTTGTTGAAACCACTGAGAAAAATAATGATCCTACTGACAAATCTACCCCTGGTTGTAATTTAAAAAATGCTACACAGTCCTTACTATAAGAAATAAAATATTCAAAAAGAGTAAAAAGTCAGCCAACATTTCCCTACAGCTCCCGTCGTATGCGAGTCGAGAGCTCATCCTTTTTGTTCCCTTTTGGCAGTCTCAGCATAGTATTCCATAGTGGTTCTAGCCTGGTTAAACCAGACTGAATACTTCACTTACCGAGTGAAACAATAGTGAAATGTTGCGAAATCAGTTTGGATGGCAGGATGTAGTGATTCTGTATAGGGTCTTTGTTCCTGTTTCAGAGCACAGTCTGGTTAGTCCCGTGTTTGGAGGTTCAGGTGGTCTGTGTGAGGAACATCAGATTCAATCATTAATCCTCTGGTTAGTCTGTTAGTTTGTCCTTCTAGCTGGAGTGAGTCTCTGACCCATGACATCTCATCTCTGACCGCTGACATCTCAATATGGGAGACCGGTTGAGGGTGCAAGGGGACATCATCAAAACCACCCTCCACCTTCAGGGTACCACAGCGGGGGCAATTGTCCATCTTCTCCTGCTAGCTGTCCTATCCTGTTCTCCACCCCCAGAAGCCAGGCTCTGGCCCAAAGGTCACAGGTCAGACGCTCACACTGACGTGACTGGAGGAGTTGGCTGAGCGGCGTTTAATGCGGGAACGTCGCGGGCGGTGCGAGTCGGAGCCACAGTGGCAGAGTGGGCTCAGCAGCAGCCAGAGGTAGAGCACCACGCATGCCCAACACGACGACATCTTCACCCAGAACGTGGACCAGCTGCCGTGGGTGAACGTGGTCTCCAGCACCGCTGACTCATAGCTGGAGGTGGAGGAAGGAAAGGTGGGAGAGGAATTTTGATTAGCACAGAAATGGCACAATATAGCTGCTGTGTTACACCCAGGTAACGGATGAGGTGAGTCAACAAGAATCTTACCCACAATTAAGGGAACTAAAATGTTTTTTTTTACGCTGTACTGCGGTACATGTTTTTGTGGCAAACTATCGCTACATGATGCTATATGGTAGTGTTGCAACTTAAGTGCCCTCAACTGTATTTTAATGACTGTATGAAGTTTGGTTCTGCGTCGACATGGCAATTTCCCCCAAAAGAAGAGAGACGCTCCGCTTTGAATGGCTGAGCTGTTGATGCGCTCCGCCGAGTCAGTGCACATTTTTGTTGCTAGGTGACCCCAACCAAATGTTCTGTTTCCCTTTCTAGCTGGAGGCTAGCTAGCTGTATCACTAATCTCAGTTAAAACCCCCAAAGATTTAATCAACATTCACCAGCAATGATTCAACATCAGCAGCAAGTGAACTAGTTAGATGCAGTCCTCTAGCTACCTAGTTAGCAATGCATCGCTAACTAGCTATGCCGAAAATGTTTAACTCATCCCAGCTACTAGTACTAAATGAATAGCTAGTTAGTTGTAGACATTTACTGACAAACTGATATTGTTACCCTCAGGTGTTTGGGATGCGGTGTGAAACGCTTTGCTTTGGAAAAGCAGTGTGCCAAATGCGCTAGCGCGTTGAAAGCTATCATGACTGTTTATGATATCTGTTATATTATGACAGGGTTATATTATGACAGGGTTATGTAGCCCTTATGATTGAGCAATCAAGTAAAGCGTCTTCATTTTCATGTAACGCCAACATTGAGACAACGTTGTGTTGTGGTTGTGTGTTTGCTGGGGTGCCCAATGCCCAGTGAGTGAGATATTGACCTGAACCAGTTGGTTAGGGTCATCATGACGTAGAGCGAGGCCAGGAAGAAGACAAAGTGGAAGAAGAAGTAGCTGTAAGCCACTCTCTGGTTCTCGTTGTGAATCACCTTCTGGCAGCCCTTGATTTCTTCGTCAATCACAAACTCCACCTCTGGAAACACCACAGACCGAACATATAAAGTCAATCACCTGAGGGTGATAAAGAGTCGTGCTGCTCTCGACAATACCATAGCAGCATATAGAAAACATGCCATTTATCTTTCACAATCATTTTATTTTCCCAGAAGGTGTAAGAATAGTGCTAAATCATATTGATTTATTTGAATGTCATAACACCAGTCTCAGTATAGGCTAGCCGCTAGTCTGTACATAAATTATTTAGACATACTTTCTATTCTGCAGCCTTAATACTGGCATCTTTATAATATGGAGAAGAATCCAGATTAAGATAACTACGTAACTATATATTTTATGGGTACCTACATAAGGACTTCATTACATAAACATTCATTAGCACTACATTAACATTCATGCTTATGTCAACAACCGCAACTTTAAAGGAAGTTTTTCGCCAACATAAATGTACTGCTTATTTTTGTTTTATGTATGTTTCATGAATGTGTTCCGAAGTCCTTATTCAGGTACCCTTCAAATAAAGTGTTGCTGAGAATTTATTGACATGTAGGCTACCAACCTTCCTCTTTGTCAGGGCAGCAGAAGCAGCATGTGGCTTTCTAGGAAAACGGAGAGAGAGAGAGAGATTCCAGGAGTTGTATCAAACTGCTAGAGGTAAGCAGAGCTCAGGATGCCCATACATTCTCCACACATGTATGGAGCGTGGAAACATGCCGCTCACACATCACAAATTAATACCAAGATCAGTGAAGGCTGTTGAGGGGGGACGGCTCATAATAATGTCCGGAACGGAGCGAATGGAATGGCATCGTATTTGATACCATTCCATCTATTCCACTCCAACTATTACTACGAGCCCATCCTCCCCAATTAAAGTGCCATGAACCCACTGAGAACAAGATGTATGCAGAGCCACAGGAACACAGAGTTGATCCTCCATTATCCATGTTGGCAGTGAATGATCCTCGACAGTAATATTTTTATATGAATTCGTACTTTACCTGGAACTCATAGCGGTAAACTTTGATCATCCAGAAAGGGCCAAAAACCTCTGCTAGGTAGGATGCTTCGTTACTGAAAATATAGCATTGTTTGAATAAGCAACTGAAGTCAACTAATATTAGGACAAGCAATGTCTTTTTTTCAAACAGAAACAAAAAATAACCTCAAAATTGCATCTCCATTTGTTACATAGAATGTTAGTAAGTAATTAGCCTAAATAAGTCAATAAGTAAAGTACTTAGGTCTCTATTCAGTCTGTATCGATGAAGTGTTACAGATTGCGCAATATAAATGTAAAGGTATTTTGCGATTGAGCCAACACATGCAGTGTTTACCGTGAATGTAGTCTCCACTAACGCAGGACAATTGTCTTTAAATTTCAATCACGCTGTAACGCTGATCTTCAGCGATTCGGATTGAATAGAGCTCTTATTGTTCGATCACTGTGTAGAGAGACTGTACATATGATTCAATGGGAAAACGTTTTGACATTCATTACACACTCCTCCAGTGACGTGCCACTCACCATGCGAAGAGCACACAGCAGTACATGATGGCAGCTCCTATAATGGCCACCGCGTTGGTCTCCTTATGGATACCATCCTGACCCACACTGGGGTAACATACTGTCATATTCACCCCCTGGTACACCACTGGGAAAACAGAGAGGGAGCAGAGCAAAGAAAGTTTCATCCTCTGTTTCCAGCTTTTCTTAACAGTAGTGTGGTTTTACTGAGGGAATAAAGAAAAGTGTGTTTCTCCCTGTCTGTATGACCCTATAGTAGTGTGTGGTTCTCCCTGTCTGTATGACCCTATAGTAGTGTGTGGTTCTCCCTGTCTGTATGACCCTATAGTAGTGTCTGGTTCTCCCTGTCTGTTTGACCCTATATTAGTGTGTGGTTCTCTATCAGCGGAGGCTCCTCAGAAGAGGAAGGAGAGGACCATCCTCCTCGGTGAAATTTCATAAAAATAAAAATAGTGAAACACTAAAAAAGATAGCTTTTGTCTTATGTGTATATTGACCTCATACAAAACCTAGAGGCACGTAGGGCCTCACCCCCTTCAATAGACCTGCATGGTCATTTTGACCACTTCCAGAGGACGACCTCCAACCAATCAACATTGATAAGTATGAACTGACATGTTGTCATCCAATCATAGGATTAGGATCAGATGAAACGAGTGTTGTATTGGGCTTGTGCCACAAAGCATTAGGGTGGGAATCTATGTGTTGAGGAGCTTGGTGACATTATTGGAGATTGAAAAGTCATATTTTTCAATTGAAATTAGTTTCTTCAAATTACAGGACACAGAGGAGGTAGATTGTTTTCTTGGTTTTAGAACATCATTTTTGTGTCCAGTTAGTGCAATTTATTTCAATTTTGTAAACTTTTTGATGAAGAACCCCTTTTAATTCGCTGTGGTACACGGAAAAGGTGCTAATTAAAACTGAGGGTCGACCTCTGCCTGAGATCAGTTTCACAAAGAAGGGTGAAAAGGTGAGGGTGTTCAATACTGATTAGTATCAAAAGTGGAGGTTGACGATTAATCGGAATGGCCGATTAATTAGGGCCGATTTCAAGTTCTCATAACAATCGGAGATCGGTCATTTTGGAAGCTGATTTTGCAGATTTTTTTTTTTTTTTAGACCTTTATTTAATCTTTATTTAACTAGGCAAGTCAGTTAAGAACACAGTGTTATTTTCAATGACGGCCTAGGAACGGTGGGTTAACTGCCTTGTTCAGGGGCAGAACGACAGATTTTTACCTTGTCAGCTCAGGGATTCAATCTTGCAACCTTACGGTTAACTAGTCCAACGCTCTAACCACCTGCATCACGAGGAGCCCGCCTGTTACGCGAATGCAGTAAGAAGCCAAGGTAAGTTGCTAGCTAGCATTAAACTTAATCATAATCACTAGTTAGAACTACACATGGTTGATGATATTACTAGTTTATCTAGCGTGTCCTGCCTGGCATATAATCGATGCAGTGCGCATTCGCTAAAAAGGACTGTCTTTGCTCCCATGTGTACCTAACCATAAACACCAATGCCATTCTTAAAATCAATACACAGAAGTATATATATTTTTAAACCTGCATATTTAGTTAAAAGAAATCCAGGTTAGCAGGCAATATTAACCAGGTGAAATTGTGTCACTTCTCTTGCGTTCATTGCATGCAGAGTCAGGGTATATGCAACAGTTTGGGCCGCCTGGCTCATTGCGAACTAATTTGGCAGAATTTTACGTAATTATGACATAACATTGAAGGTTGTGCAATGTAACAGGAATATTTAGACTGATGGATGCCACCTGTTAGATAAAATACGGAACGGTTCCGTATTTCACTGAAAGAATAAATGTTTTGTTTGAGATGATAGTTTCCGGATTCGACCATATTAATGACCTAAGGCTCGCATTTCTGTGTGTTATTTTGTTATAATTAAGTCTATGATTTGATAGAGCAGTCTGATTGAGCGATGGTAGGCACCAGCAGGCTCATAAGCATTCATTCAAACAGCACTTTTGTGCGTTTTTCCAGCAGCTCTGCTGTTTATGACTTCAAGCCTATCAACTCCCGAGATTAGGCTGGTGTAACAATGTGATGTGAAATGGCTAGCTAGATAGCTGGGTGCGCACTAATAGCGTTTCAAACGTCACTTGCTCTGAGACTTGGGAGTAGTTGTTCTCCTTGCTCTGCATGGGTAACGCTGCTTCGAGGGTGGCTGTTGTCGTTGTGATCCTGGTTCGAGCCCAGGTAGGAGCGAGGACAGGGACGGAAGCTATACTGTTACACTGGCAATACTAAAGTGCCTATAAGAACATCCAATAGTCAAAGGTATATGAAATACAAATGGTATATAGAGAAATAGTCCTATAATTCCTATAATAACTAAAACCTAAAACTTCTTACCTGGGAATATTGAAGACTCATGTTAAACGGAACCACCAGCTTTCATATGTTCTCATGTTCTGAGCAAGGAACTGAAACGTTAGCTTTCTTACATGACACATATTGCACTTTTACTTTCTTCTCCAACACTTTGTTTTTGCATTATTTAAACCAAATTGAATATGTTTCATTATTTATTTGTGACTAAATTGATTTAATTGATTATTATATTAAATTCAAATAAGTGTTCATTCAGTATGGTTGTAATTGTCATTATTACAAATACATTTTAAAATCTGCCGATTAATCTGTATCGGCTTTTTTTGTCCTCCAATAATCGGTATCAGCGTTGAAAAATCAATCAGTCGACCTCTAATCAAAAGTATAGCTGGATAACAGGGTCTTTCATTTTAGCCACCTGTATTTCTGGCCTTGCCTGCTTTTTGTAAAGTCTGAGCCTTGGCCGAAAGGTGGGCACAGTGACCTGAAGAACATTGATCGTTAAGCTAAACGGCTAAATAAAAAGCAGGGAGCATATAAATGTCCACATCAGATTCAAGCTTCTGCGAAAAGTCGCATCGATCATGGCGGATGTCTGGATATTCTAACTGCGCAACAACGAGAAAGAAGAAACGGGGATGTTCTCAAGCGACTATTTCGCCATGCAATAATAGGCTTTTAGAGGACACGACGAGAGGGAAAGTTCCGCTAAAAAGTGCAACTACAGCGGTAAGTGGAAACCCTACTTGCAGCGGTAATTGCACGTTACGATGCTTTACTTGCTGAACATATGGAACGTTCTACTTTTTTTCTGGGATGTTCTGAATGATTTGATAGCTTCCATCGTGTCATCCATTAAAAGTTAGATGAAAGAGAGTTTGACGCAGAACATTTTCGAGCGCGCTCAAGTAGGGTTTCCACTTTGCTCCGGTATTTATTTAGCAAAGATAACACATAATCACTCCAGACAGACACAAGCAAAAACTCATGACATAAATGTTGCAGCAGCCTAGGCTACACCTAAACTGACAGATCTGACATGCTGTATGGGATGAAAACTAGACAATTTTGCAGCCCTGTGAGTTCTGTCTATCAGTTGTCTGGGTAGAGGAAATCCCCCTCATAATCTAGTCTAAATATAATTAATATGAACAAGTATAAAGTTGCTGCAGTTTGACATAAAAAAAACGTGACCTGATTAGGAAAAATTGGTGTCACGACTTCCGCTGAAGAATGGTCCTTCTCCTTTGTTCGTTCGGCGGTCGAAGTCACCGACCTTCTAGCCATCGCTGATCCGCTTTTCATTTTCTATTGGTTTTGTCTTGTCTTCCATCACACCTGGTTCCAATTCCATTAATTACATGTTGTGTATTTAACCCTCTGTTCCCCCTCATGTCCTTGTCGGTAATTGTTTCTGGTAGTGCTTTTGCACGGTATGCTGGTATTGTAAAGAATTGCTATTATGCAGGAGACCAATCTACTGCTAAATACGTGGCTATTGCATTGTTATAACTGAGACAACACATAGCAACGTATTTTCACAGTAAAGCCTGTGGGGTCCCCTACAGGATAGCTCCCACATTACACATAATCTCCCTTTTAAACGAACACTGTGTGCCCGAAGAAGATTCTACGATGACGGACAGACAACTGAGCCAATGGCGGAAGACTACAGACTACAACCAGCTGAACCAATCCGGAGATCCGATCTTCCTAGAGTCAACCTACTTTCTGTGACGTATATAAGGGCTGTGCTGACTGTTTACGCGCTCTCTGCCTGCTGTTCCAACACGAACTAACGGAAGAGCCGTATTTACGTGTACCAGATATTCTCCCTCTGAAATAAACTGTCGCTTGTCGTACAATTTTAACACCTGGTCTGAATCGATCCTTAACCGGCTCACCCTTCTAATATCCTTTTATCAACAGTATTTACCGGGTTTTGTTTGACCCATTTATTGTTCTGTTGATGGTGGTTTATGGATATTAAAGGACACTGTTGTAAATCAGTTTTCGCTCTCCTGCGCCTGACTTCTCTGCCGCCAGTACGCACCTCACTACAGAATTACAGACCAAAACTATGGAGTCAGCAGGAGCAGGTACCCCGGGTATAGGGATGGAGGAGCGCGTCCGGGAGCACGCAGCAATGCTCCACCACCTTGGCACCGCCATGGACCGCGTTGTCCAGACAATGGACCGCTGGGAGAGACAGGGAGTTCTTCCAGCGCCTCCACCAGCACAACCAAGGTCTCCCCTAAACGCTCCTCTTCCTCCTGGTCCCAGTGGGATTCGTGTCTCCCTGCCCCAGGAATACGACGGAAAGGCTGCGAACTGCCAGGGGTTCCTTCTACAACTGGACCTATACCTGGGTACCGTCCACCCGGCTCCATCGGGCCGTGAGAGGGTGTCCGCCTTCGTCTCGTGCCTCACCGGGAAAGCCCTGGAGCGGGCCAACGCCATGTGGAGAGAGGGAGATGCGGCGTTGGACCAGTTTGACAACTCTTCCATCTGAGGCAGGAGACGAGGAGCGCCCAGGAGTTCCCCCTGGAGTTTAGGACCCTTGCTGCCGGTGCAGGATGGAAAGACAGGGCCCAGATCGACCATGACCGCTGCAGTCTGCGTGAGGACGTCTGTCGGGAGATGGCCTGCAGAGACACCACCCTCACGTTTGACCAGCTGGTGGACCTGTCCATCCAGCTGGACAACCTACTGGCTACCCGCGGACGTTCAGATCGGGGTCTGGTGGTTCCATCCTCCCGCACCCCCTCTCCGATACCCATGGAGCTGGGAGGGGCGGTGCGCAGGGAGACCGGAGGGGGTTCCAGCTCGTCGGTGCCGGGTTGGTTCCTCTGGGGATCGAGGCAGCAGGCAGGGCGCTCTGGCGTCACCCCAGGTGAGCCGGCACCATTCTCACCCAGAGCCCTCTGTTGCACATATGTTTGTGTGTGTCACTTTCCCTGAGTTTTCCCCGTATTCCCAGCATAAGGCGCTCGTCGATTCAGGCGCGGCTGGGAATTTTATTGATAGCGCGTTAGCCATAGTTTAGAGATCCCCATTGTTCCCGTGGCTGTGCCCTTCCCCTTTCACGCCTTTAGTCGACCATTAGGGTCAGGGTTGATTAGGGAGGTCACCGCTCCTTTGAGCATGGTGACGCAGTGGGGTCACAAGGAGAGAATTAGTATTTTCCTTATTGATTCTCCTGCGTATTCTGTGGTGCTGGGCCTACCTTGGTTAGCTTGTCATAACCCCACTGTTTCTTGGCCACAGAGGCCTCTCACGGGGTGGTCGCGAGAGTGCTCAGGTAGGTGTTTAGGGGTTTCCGTTGGTGCTACTATGGTGGAGAGTCCAGACCAGGTCTCCACCATGCGCATTCCCCCTGAATATGCCGATTTGGCTCTCGCCTTTTCCAAAAAGAAGGCGACTCAAATACTACCTCATCGACGGGGCGATTGTGCGATATATCTCCTGGTAGACGCTGCACTTCCCAGGAGTCACGTGTATCCCATCTCACAGGCGGAGACGGAGGCTATGGAAACATATATCTCCGAATCCCTGCGTCAGGGGTACATTCGGTCCTCCACTTCCGCCGCCTCCTCGAGTTTCTTTTTTGTGAAGAAGGAGGGATGTCTGCACCCGTGTGTGTATTGACTATCGGGGTCTGAATTAGATCACTGTGAGGTATAGTTACCCGCTACAGCTCATAGCCACAGCAATTGAGTCAATGCACGGGGCACGCTTCTTCACCAAACTAGATCTCAGGAGCGCTTACAACCTGGTTCCTATCCGGGAGGGAGACAAGTGGAAGACTGCTTTCAGTACCACCTCAGGGCACTATGAATACCTTGTCATGCCGTACGGGTTGATGAATGCGCCATCAGTCTTCCAAGCCTTTGTAGACTAGATTTTCAGGGACCTGCACGGGAAGGGTGTAGTGGTGTGTATATAGATGACATTCTAATATACTCCGCTACACACGCGAGCATGTGTCCCTGGTGCGCAGGGTGCTTGGTCGCCTGTTGGAGCATGACCTGTACATCAAGGCTGAGAAATGCCTGTTCTTCCAACAGTCCGTCTCCTTCCTAGTGTATCGCATTTCCACCCCAGGGGTGGAGATGGAGTGACCGCATTTAATCCGTGTGTAATTGGCCGACTCCCACCACGATAAAGGAGGTGCAGCAGTTCTTAGGGTTTGCCAACTACTACCGGAGGTTTATCCGAGGTTTTGGTCAGGTAGCGGCTCCCATTACCTCACTGCTGAAGGCGGGTCCGGTACGCTTGCAGTGGTCAGCTGAGGCGGACAGGGCTTTTAGCCACCTGAGGGCTCTGTTTACCTCTGCTCCCGTGCTGGCCCATCCGGATCACTCTTTGGTGTTCATAGTGGGGGTGGACGCGTTCGAGGCTGGGATAGGAGCTGTGTTCCCTCCGCACTCGAGTACGCCACCAAAGCTCCGCCCCTGTGCCTTCTTCTCGAAGAAGCTCAGCCCGGGGGAGCGAAATTATGACATTGGGGACCGTGAGCTGTTGGCTGTCGTCAAGGCCTTGAAGGTGTGGAGACATTGGCTTGAGGGGGCTAGACACCCTTTTCTCATCTGGACTGACCACCGCAATCTGGAGTAAATCCGGGCAGCGAGGAGACTGAACCCTCGCCAGGCAAGGTGGGCCATGTTTTTACCCGTTTTGTGTTTACCCTGTCCTACAGACCAAGCTCTCGGAACGTGAAGGCAGACGCATTGTCCCGGTTGTATGACACAGAGGAGCGGCCCATGGATCCCACTCCCATACTCCCTGCCTGGTGGCGCCGGTAGTGTGGGAGCTGGACACGGACATTGAGCAGGCGTTACATGCAGAGCCCGCTCCCGTCCAGTGTCCCGCTGGGCGTCTGTACGTCACGTAACACCGCGATCCTGGTCATTGTGGATCGTTTCTCTAAGTCCTGTCGTCTCTCTGGCCGGTCTCCCTACGTCCCTACAGACTGCGGAGGCCTTGTTTACACACGTCTTCTGCACTAACAAATCTGTCGTTCTGCCCCTAAACAGGCAGTTAACCCACTGTTCCTAGGCCGTCATTGAAAATAAGAATTTGTTCTTAACTGACTTGCCTAGTTAAATAAAGGTAAAATAAAAATAAAACTACGGGGTGCCTGAGGATATAGTGTCTGATCGGGGTCCCCAGTTCAGGACTAGGGTCTGGAAGGCGTTCATGGAACGTCTGGGGGTCTCGATCAGCCTTACTTCAGGGTTTCACCCCGAGAGTAATGGGCAGGTGGAGAGTGAACCAGGATGTGGACAGGTTTCTGCGGTCCTATTGCCAGGACCAGCCAGGGGAGTGGGCAGCGTTCGTGCCCTGGGCCGAGATGGCACAGAACTCGCTTCGCCACTCATCCACTAACCACCACCGCATTGAGGTCTGGCTCTCGACCCGAAACCTGCCCCTCCGCCTGCCTGGAAGCTGGGTCCGCGGTTTGTGGGGCCATTTAAAGTTCTGAGGAGAGTGAACAAGGTTTGTTATAGGTTACAGCTTCCACCTGATTACTGTATTAACCCCTCGTTCCATGTGTCTCTCCCCAGGCTGCTGGTGGCTGGCCCGCTCCAGGAGTCTGAGGTGCGGGAAGTTCCTCCACCCCCTCTAGACATCGGGGGGCCCCGGCGTACTCCGTTCGCTCCATACTGGATTTGAGGCGTCGGGCGAGGGGCCTTCAGTATCTCGTGGAGTGGGAGGGGTACGGTCTGGAGGAGAGGTGCTGGGTTCCGGTCGAGGACATGTTGGACCCTTCAATGCTGCAGGAGTTCCACCGTCTTCGCCCGGGTCGCCCTGCGCCTCGACCTCCGGGTCGTCCCCGAGGCCGGTGTCGACGCACTGCTGGAGCCGCGTCAAGGGGGGGAGTACTGTCACGACTTCCGCCGAAGTTGGTCCCTCTCCTTGTTCGTTCGGCGTTCGAAGTCACTGACCTTCTAGCCATCGCTAATCCACTTTTCATTTTCTATTGTTTTTGTCTTGTCTTCCATCACACCTGGTTCCAATTCCATCAATTACACGTTGTGTATTTAACCCTCTGTTCCCCCTCATGTCCTTGTCGGTAATGGTTTCTGGTAGTGCTTTAGCACGGTATGCTGGTATTTACCAGGTCTTGTTTGACTCATTTATTGTATTGTTCTGTTGACGGTGGTTTCTGGATATTAAAGGACACTGTTGTAAGTCAGTTTTTGCTCTCCTGCGCCTGACTTCTCTGCCGCCAGTACGCACCTCACTACAACTGGTCCCATCATAGCCCTTATAAAACCATTTTACAACTGAATAATCACTGTCAGAACTTTATAGGGTCCAGAGTTTTCCTGGTTAGGTTAATAGACAAGGAAAAACTCTGGGTCCCAGGGGATAAATTGAATGTTTCCTTTCCAAGCACTGTGAGTACCCCTATCAATTTTCTCTAATTACTGTATGTAGAGTCAATCACACATGCCCACAAACAATCACATTATTACACATCAATGATTTTACTGCTTGCTTGGACTAACTCATTCTTAGCTCTTTTGTCTAACTGCATTGTGTTGTTATTGTTTTTGTCTTTCTAGTCAAATCCTGTCCTGAAGTCAAGCCTCTGAACACCTCAACTCATGCCTCATATCCTCATTCAATCACTGCTGTGATCCCTTTCCAACACTGTGTAAGTAGCCCTCTCATTTCCATTCTCCATAATATTGTACTATAAATGTCTTTATTAAATGCTTTAGGTTAACATAATTACTCTTTGACCATTTTTTTAAACACACTTTGACGTCTCTGCGTTCCGCACCTATACCATGGGTCTCCCATCCTCTTCCATTTTTCAAGTCACCAGCCTCCACTGTTCTCTATAATCGCCTGGGGCTGTACTCACCTCAGAGTATGAGTGCTAGGATCTAGGATCAGGTCCCCCCCTGTCCATATCTTTTTCATTATGATCTAAAATACAAAACTGATCGTAGATCAGCACTCCTTCTCTAAGATGATAAATGAATACGGGCTCTGATTCAGAATGTCAGATTACGGAGGCCCAGTGTTGTATAGTTGTTTTGATATTTCTGAGGATCCCCATTAGCTGAGGCAACAGCTAATCTTCCTGGGGTCCAAACAGGATTAAAACAATTACATCACAACCAAACCTAACAGCCTACACCCTTAACAACACAATACATCATTCAATATATTATTACTCTAATATTACAGATTTATAACATGTACAATACTACAATACAATAATAGCCAAGGCAGGACAAGAAAACATCCCTGGAGGTAAGTAAGTGCAATAATAACAATATACCTGACCAGACATAGTTTTCTTTGCCTCATGTCCCGGGGACAGTTGGAACAATAAAGGTAGAGGGGCCGCTGAGTCTCTGTCTGTGCGTAAGACTAAACAGACTGTCAAACATTGGTTATTTTGGTCTCTCTCTGTTTCTGTGTCTCCCTCCCCCAGGTGGCCATAGCTGTGGATTCCAGAGTGGATTCCAGTGTGTTGTGACCAAGAGAACAGATGCCTTGGGTTCAGTGAAAACAATTACAGGGTTGCTTACTGTACACACACACACCAGGCCACTGCAGGGGAGAGGGGACCTGTCCTGCTCCCAGTGTTGTGTGTTTTCAGTCCCACTCCAGACTAATTCCTCCACATAGAAACACAGGGATGTGTGCCTGTGTGCTTGATGAGGTCACCCAGCAGACTGAGCCAGAGGGAAACTGAACAGGCAAACATGACTGAACAGGACAGGAGGGAGGACCACTCTTTTGCGTCCCAAATGGCACCCTATTCCCTTTATAGTGCACTACTTCTGAACAGGGCCCACACATATACATGCATGCGTACACACACACACACACACACACTCTCCAGTGAAAATGACTATTTAAAACACTATCCTTACTGGGGATGTATAGTGTGAGTGTATGTGTTGAACAGATGTTTTTATACACGGTGCTGATTTCCTCAACAAGTTGCAGCATTGCCCTGTACTGCCCCGGGACAGCACGTGCCCTTGCCTCCACGCAAAACAACTAGCAGGTACAAAGAATGTACAAATCAGAATGGGTGGAACAGACATTCCTTTTCAAAACAATGTTATGTACATGTCAACTCAAAGCAATATCACGTTGCAATGTCACAACAAATCACCGTTATATGATAGAAGCATGGCTTGAGAGAAGGAGAGAGGAAGAAAGATACATAGTTAAATAGAGAAAGGAAGAGAGAATGTTTAAAAAGAGAAAGATGAGAGGGAGAGGAAATAGCTGGATGTCTGAAGGGACTCATAAATCCAGAAAGAGAGGAATGAGAAAGATGACTGTTGGACTCCCTGGGGGTTGTGTTTGGAGACTCAGTCGGGGGCTGGAGGAGGTTGTGAAAGACCAGGGGGAATTAGCAGAGGCAGGTGGAAGCATAGGAGTCAGAAACAATATTTGCTAAATGTACCGTACGGCATGATAAAGCAATCTGAATTAGAATGAAAGTTTGAGGGGCCAGGCTGTTTGGAGTTGTAGGTGGCTGGGGGAGGATGGGGAAGGTTGCAAGAGATAAGGGGCGATTGGGGGAGGCAGTGAGCTGGTGGAGAGGTCAGGTAGGTAGAGTAGAGTTACTGTGCTGCTCCATCACTCATCTGACGTAACGCACTGACATCCACATCCGTCCGTTCACATGGAGTTATTGAACTAAGCGCGTGGAAGTAAGAGGGGAGCTTGACTGATGACGGTATCGGTGGGAGCCACAGGTCGGTTCCATCTGAATCTCATACCTTATGAATCACAGCTTGAGACTAGATTGGATACAGATTCAGAAACACTGGGTTGGTGGAAGCGCGTGGAAGTAAGAGGGGAGCTTGACTGATGACGGTATCGGTGGGAGCCACAGGTCGGTTCCATCTGAATCTCATACCTTATGAATCACAGCTTGAGACTAGATTGGATACAGATTCAGAAACACTGGGTTGGTGTATTGGATGCATCACGAGAAAATGTACAAGACTTCAGAGGGGTCACAGTGCCCCTCTCACTATGGGGAACCTCAGGCCTGGTGAAGCTGACAGGAGCTCTACGACTAATAAAAATAGACCCCCTACTTTATCATCCCAGTAATTCTTCTTTCTCTTATCTGAGCAGACCAGAAACCTTTCAATATACAGTATACATTCAAACAATACTTTAGAACCATTTAAATATAATAAATTGGAAGGTTGTGCAGGACCATGGTAGATAAAGGAACCAATCTATCTTTTCAGTCTGTTAGAGTATTTATCTGGTCAGTAAGGCAGGGTATTATGTCTGCTGTTTGTAACAGTTTGTTATATGTGAAAATTTACATTTAAGTCATTTAGCAGACGCTCTTATCCAGAGCGACTTACAAATTGGTGCATTCACCTTATGACATCCAGTGGAACAGTAGTGCATCTAAATCGTTTAAGGGGGGGGTGAGAGGGATTACTTTATCCTATCCTAGGTATTCCTTAAAGAGGTGGGGTTTCAGGTGTCTCCGGAAGGTGGTGATTGACTCCGCTGTCCTGGCGTCGTGAGGGAGTTTGTTCCACCATTGGTTGTATTATACATTGTGGACGAAAAGAGATCCTAATCAAATCTCTCACCCTGTCTCCTGGTATTTTGTGTTGAAACTCCTTTACTTTATCACCACATTAATGGCAGGTTGATAAAGTATTTGACATGGTGAACTTTACCCAGTTACAGTATGCACAATTAACAAAACCATTAAAACACAATAAAAATGATATTTGATTGATAGGTTGGTTGATTGATTATTTTATCCCATTTGATGTTTTGAAATGTTACCTGATCATGTCAGAGTAACTGTTCAGCAAAACCTTTCAAATGTTACCTGATCATGTCAGAGTAACTGTTCAGCAAAACCTTTTAAATGTTACCTGATCATGTCAGAGTAACTGTTCAGCAAAAATGTTACCTGATCATTCAAAACTGTTCACAAAACCTTTTAAATGTTACCTGATCATGTCAGAGTAACTGTTCAGCAAAACCTTTTAAATGTTACCTGATCATGTCAGAGTAACTGTTCAGCAAAACCTTTTAAATGTTACCTGAAATAACTGTTACAAAACTTTCAAATGTTACCTGATCATGTCAGAGTAACTGTTCAGCAAAACCTTTCAAATGTTACCTGATCATAAGTAACTGTTCAGTAAAACCTTTTAAATGTTACCTGATCATGTCAGAGTAACTGTTCAGCAAAACCTTTTAAATGTTACCTGATCATGTCAGAGTAACTGTTCAGCAAAACCTTTTAAATGTTACCTGATCATGTCAGAGTAACTGTTCAGCAAAACCTTTTAAATGTTACCTGATCATGTCAGAGTAACTGTTCAGCAAAACCGTTTAAATGCTTTCAGAATAACGTTGGACTATTTCATACTGTAGCCACTAGTTTCCATTGAAAAAATGACTGACTGACTGAGACAGACAGATAAAGACAGACGGACAGGGACTACTTGTTCACCGAGACAAGGTGTGTAAGAGTGTGTAATGATACTGTCAGGCAGCATTACTGTGTTATGTTGTCATTAGATCCATCAGGAATGTCATAAAGCCTCTTCACCTCCCTACAGCATACTGTCTCCACTAAGAACAACATGTAGCAGCCCATAGTGTGTGTGATGTACAGAGACCTTGTCTTGGAGTGAATGTGTGCTTGGGCATTACTGTGTTATGTTGTCATTAGATCCATCAGGAATGTCATAAAGCCTCTTCACCTCCCTACAGCATACTGTCTCCACTAAGAACAACATGTAGCAGCCCATAGTGTGTGTGATGTACAGAGACCTTGTCTTGGAGTGAATGTGTGCTTGGGCATTACTGTGTTATGTTGTCATTAGATCCATCAGGAATGTCATAAAGCCTCTTCACCTCCCTACAGCATACTGTCTCCACTAAGAACAACATGTAGCAGCCCATAGTGTGTGTGATGTACAGAGACCTTGTCTTGGAGTGAATGTGTGCTTGGGCATTACTGTGTTATGTTGTCATTAGATCCATCAGGAATGTCATAAAGCCTCTTCACCTCCCTACAGCATACTGTCTCCACTAAGAACAACATGTAGCAGCCCATAGTGTGTGTGATGTACAGAGACCTTGTCTTGGAGTGAATGTGTGCTTGGGCATTACTGTGTTATGTTGTCATTAGATCCATCAGGAATGTCATAAAGCCTCTTCACCTCCCTACAGCATACTGTCTCCACTAAGAACAACATGTAGCAGCCCATAGTGTGTGTGATGTACAGAGACCTTGTCTTGGAGTGAATGTGTGCTTGGGCATTGCTGTGATTCAATGTGATTGAGTTGTTTGTGGTGCAGTAGAGGTGACTGAAGTGCAAATGATGTCAGAAGTGACTCAGGTGAGTGTGTGTGGTGAGGGGTCGGACAGGATATGATGTGCGCCTGTGTGTGTGTGTGTGTGTGTGTGTGCCTGCTCACACACGTGCATCCATGCAAGTACAGTTGAAGTCGGAAGTTTACATACACTTAGGTTGGAGTCATTAAAACTCGTTTTTCAACCACTCATTTGGTAGTTTGTTAACATTTCTTGTTAACAAACTAGTTTTGGCAAGTCGGTTAGAACATCTACTTTGCATGACACAAGTCATTTTTCCAACAATTGTTTACAGGCAGATTATTTCACTTATAATTCACTGTATTACAATTCTAGTGGGTCCGAAGTTTACATACACTAAGTTGACTGTGCTTGGAACATTCCAGAAAATTATGGCTTTAGAAGCTTCTGATAGGCTAATTGACATAATTTTTGTCAATTGGAGGTGTACCTGTGGATGTATTTCAAGGACTACCTTCAAACTCAGTGCCTCTTTGCTTGACAACATGGGAAAATCAAAAGAAATCAGACAAAACCTCCCACATTTTTTTAGACCTCCACAAGTCTGGTTCATCCTTGGGAGCAATTTACAAACGCCTGAAGGTATCAAGTTCATCTGTACAAACAATAGTGTGCAAGTATAAACACCATGGGACCACGCAGCCGTCATACCGCTCAGGAAGGAGACACGTTCTGTCTCCTAGAGATTAATGTATTTTGGTGCAAAAAGTACAAATATATCCCACACAACAGCAAAGGACCTTGTGAAGATGCTGGAGGAAACTACTCCAAAAGCCAGACCACGGTTTGCAACTGCACATGGGGACAAAGATCGTACTTTTTGGAGAAATGTCCTCTGGTCTAATGAAACAAAAATAGAATTGTTTGGCCATAATTACCATTGTTATGTTTGGAGGAAAAAAGGGGGAGGCTTGCAAGCTGAAGAACACCATCCCAACCTTGAAGCACTGGGGTGGCAGCATCATGTTGTGGGGTACTTTGCTGCAGGAGGGACTAGTGCACTTCACAAAATAGATGGCATCATGAGGCAGGAAAAGTATGTGAATATATTGAAGCAACATCTCAAGACATCAGTCAGGACAATGACCCCAAGCATACTTCCAAAGTTGTGGCAAAATGGCTTAAGGACCACAAAGTCAAAGTATTGGAGTGGCCATCACAAAGCCCAGACCTCAATCCCATAGAAAATGTGTGGGCAGAACTGAAAAAGCGTGTGCAAGCAAGGAGGCCTACAAACCTGACTCAGTTACACCAGCTCTGTCAGCAGGAATGGGCCAGAATTCCCCCAACTTATTGTGGAAAGCTTGTGGAAGGCTACCCGAAACGTTTGACTCAAGTTAAACAATTTAAAGGCGATGCTACCAAATACTAATTGAGTGTATGTAAACTTCTGACCCACTGGGAATGTGATGAAAGAAATAAAAGCTGAAAAAAATAATTCTCTACTATTATTCACATTCACATTATTTCACATTCTAAAAATAAAGTGGTGATCCAAACTGACCTAAAACAGGGAATTCTTACGAGGATTAAATGTCAGGAATTGTGGGAAAACTGAGTTTAAATTTATTTGGCTAAGGTGTATGTAAACTTCTGACTTCAACTGTATGTATGTGTGTGTGTTCCAGTGTTTCCAATGCCCCATTTCCCACAGGGAAAAGGCTAGTGTGCCCTACTTTTCTCTGGGGGCCGGCTGGACAGGGCAGACAAGGTGAGGTACATGACGTAGCAGCTGATGATGGAAGCCTGCAGGAGCCCTGAACGGGGCTGTTCTGTAGACAGAGAGCGAGAGGAGAGCTTGAGAACTAAGAACACACACACAAATGGACAAACACATACACAAAGTGGGAGGCCAGGTCGAGAAATCGGCATGACATTCAATACATGGTAAAAACATCCTGGTAAAACCCTGGCATGTATAGACAGAGGTCCCCTAACACAGTTCTGTCTGAACAATGATGAAGAGATGACAGGTTAGATTATATGGCATCATCCACACATGGATGTTGGCTCAGCCTGAGATGGAGTAAGTGTTCCCTGCTAAGTACTGGAGGACAGACACACTGCCTGTTTCACATTGGAGGTGGTCTTCCAGGCTGCTGTCAGCTTTAAGCGCTTACTGGATGACACCATGGGTTTGTGTCTGTACTAACCCTTTACTGGGCTAAAACACATCCTGATGAAATAATACCATGCGTGTGTGTTCACGTGCGTGTGTGCGTCCATTCGAGAGAAAGGGAGTGTGTGTGTATGTGTATGCCATGTGCATTAGTGTGTCCACATCTTTGTGTGTGTTTGTACACGCATATATGTGTGTGAGAGAGAGCCAGAATGTGTGTATGCGTGCGACTGCTCACTCTGCTGTACACAGGGCGTGACGGCGATGAAGGACATGATGCCACACAGGGTCAGGTTGGTCCACAGCAGGACCTTGTTGGACTGGCAGGCGGTGGGGTGGGTGTAGTACTTATACATGAAGGCGAAGGCCATGGTGGCGATGCTGTAGAAGAACAGGGTGGCACACATCACCGCCAGGTACCAGCGCTTGTCCTCTGCCGCCCCTGTTAACCTGAGAGGACAATCCAGAAATACACACATCACCATCAACCTGAGAGGACAATGCAGAAATACACACATCACCATCAACCTGAAAGGACAATCCAGAAATACACACATCACCATCAACCTGAGAGGATAATGCAGAAATACACACATCACCATCAACCAGAGAGGAGAATCCAGAAATACACACATCACCAACAACCTGAGAGGAGAATCCAGAAATACACACATCACCATCAACCTGAGAGGAGAATCCAGAAATACACACATCACCAACAACCTGAGAGGAGAATCCAGAAATACACACATATCACTGTCAACCTGAGAGGAGAATCCAGAAATACACACATATCACTGTCAACCTGAGAGGAGAATCCAGAAATACACACATCACCAACAACAAGAGAGGACAATCCAGAAATACACACATCACCATCAACCTGAGAGGAGAATCCAGAAATACACACATCACCATCAACCTGAGAGGACAATCCAGAAATACACACATATCACTGTCAACCTGAGAGGAGAATCCAGAAATACACACATCACCATCAACCTGAGAGGAGAATCCAGAAATACACACATCACCAACAACCTGAGAGGAGAATCCAGAAATACACACATCACCATCAACCTGAGAGGACAATCCAGAAATACACACATCACCATCAACCTGAGAGGACAATCCAGAAATACACACATCACCATCAACCTGAGAGGATAATCCAGAAATACACACATATCACTGTCAACCTGAGAGGAGAATCCAGAAATACACACATATCACTGTCAACCTGAGAGGAGAATCCAGAAATACACACATATCACTGTCAACCTGAGAGGAGAATCCAGAAATACACACATATCACTGTCAACCTGAGAGGAGAATCCAGAAATACACACATATCACTGTCAACCTGAGAGGAGAATCCAGAAATACACACATATCACTGTCAACCTGAGAGGACAATCCAGAAATACACGCATTGATATGTAACTGAGTAACCTAGGGTGGTCTAGCGGTCTAAGTCGCTGCCTCCGGAACACAAATACCGCCCCAGATTTCAACGCACTAGCCAAAGCAGTGTTCTAGCCAATTGCTCAATCAAAACCATGGTCTTGGTTAAGCAAGGGTCATAGTTACACAGGGTGACTTGAGTGCCCAATGCTTGCTCTGGTGCTGACAATCAGCCAACATACTATAAAACCTAATAACATCATATTAATTGTAGAGTCGTGCAGTTGACTGATAAAAGGTTTATGACACTTAAATACATAAACACATAACCATCACTACCATCAGAGGAGAATCCAGAAATAAAGTGCTCATTCAATTGGATCATGACAGATTGATGGATAATAAATTGTTATTAAAATTGTTGTTTAAAATAACATTACGTTGGTAAATTAAAATAACATCTGGATGCCCATTGCCTAATGGGAAATTCGACAGATCCTCTTCTCCTCTCCTCTATTCCCTCTCCTCTCTTCTCCTCTCCTTTCCTCTAATCCCTCTCCTCTGTTCCCTCTCCTCTCTCCTCTCCTCTATTCCCTCTCCTCTGTTCCCTCTCCTCTCTCCTCTCCTCTATTCCCTCTCCTCTATTCCCTCTCCTCTGTTCCCTTTCCTCTCTCCTCATTCCTCTCCTCTGTTCCCTCTCCTCTCCTCTGTTCCCTCTCCTCTGTTCCCTCTCCTCTCCTCTATTCCCTCTCCTCTATTCCCTCTCCTCTATTCCCTCTCCTCTGTTCCCTCTCCTCTCCTCTATTCCCTCTCCTCTCTCCTCTCCTCTATTCCCTCTCCTCTATTCCCTCTCCTCTGTTCCCTCTCCTCTCCTCTATTCCCTCTCCTCTGTTCCCTCTCCTCTATTCCCTCTCCTCTGTTCCCTCTCCTCTCCTCTATTCCCTCTCCTCTGTTCCCTCTCCTCTCCTCTATTCCCTCTCCTCTGTTCCCTCTCCTCTCCTCTGTTCCCTCTCCTCTGTTCCCTCTCCTCTCTCCTCTCCTCTATTCCCTCTCCTCTGTTCCCTCATCTCTCTCCTCTCCTCTATTCCCTCTCATCTGTTCCCTTTCCTCTCTCCTCTCCTCTAAAATCAGCCAACATACTATAAAACCTAATAACATCATATTAATTGTAGAGTCGTGCAGTTGACTGATAAAAGGTTTATGACACTTAAATACATAAACACATAACCATCACTACCATCATAAAGTGCTCATTCAATTGGATCATGACAGATTGATGGATAATAAATTGTTATTAAAATTGTTGTTTAAAATAACATTACGTTGGTAAATTAAAATAACATCTGGATGCCCATTGCCTAATGGGAAATTCGACAGATCCTCTTCTCCTCTCCTCTATTCCCTCTCCTCTCTTCTCCTCTCCTTTCCTCTAATCCCTCTCCTCTGTTCCCTCTCCTCTCTCCTCTCCTCTATTCCCTCTCCTCTGTTCCCTCTCCTCTCTCCTCTCCTCTATTCCCTCTCCTCTATTCCCTCTCCTCTGTTCCCTTTCCTCTCTCCTCTATTCCCTCTCCTCTGTTCCCTCTCCTCTCCTCTGTTCCCTCTCCTCTGTTCCCTCTCCTCTCCTCTATTCCCTCTCCTCTATTCCCTCTCCCTCTATTCCCTCTCCTCTGTTCCCTCTCCTCTCCTCTATTCCCTCTCCTCTCTCCTCTCCTCTATTCCCTCTCCTCTATTCCCTCTCCTCTGTTCCCTCTCCTCTCCTCTATTCCCTCTCCTCTGTTCCCTCTCCTCTATTCCCTCTCCTCTGTTCCCTCTCCTCTCCTCTATTCCCTCTCCTCTGTTCCCTCTCCTCTCCTCTATTCCCTCTCCTCTGTTCCCTCTCCTCTCCTCTGTTCCCTCTCCTCTGTTCCCTCTCCTCTCTCCTCTCCTCTATTCCCTCTCCTCTGTTCCCTCATCTCTCTCCTCTCCTCTATTCCCTCTCATCTGTTCCCTTTCCTCTCTCCTCTCCTCTAATCCCTCTCCTCTGTTCCCTTTCCTCTCTCCTCTCCTCTAATCCCTCTCCTCTGTTCCCTCTCCTCTAATCCCTCTCCTCTAATCCCTCTCCTCTGTTCCCTTTCCTATTCCCTCTCCTCTATTCCCTCTCCTCTATTCCCTCTCCTCTGTTCCCTCTCCTCTGTTCCCTCTCCTCTCCTCTATTCCCTCTCTTCTCCTTTCTCTTCATTCCCCTTTTCTGAAACTCAATATTTTTCCACTCATAAACCCAGCATCCCTGACCTGCACACCCTGAGAAAGACAGACTCAACGGACAGGGCAGCTGGTTTAGGTCAATGAAAGAGCAGCTGGTTTAGGTCATTGACAGGGCAGCTGGTTTAGGTCATTGACAGGGCAGCTGGTTTAGGTCATTGACAGGGCAGCTGGTTTAGGTCAGTGACAGAGCAGCTGGTTTAGGTCAATGTCAGAGCAGCTGGTTTAGGTCAGTGACAGACAGGGCAGCTGGTTTAGGTCAGTGACAGGACAGCTGGTTTAGGTCAGTGACAGGACAGCTGGTTTAGGTCAGTGACAGGGCAGCTGGTTTAGGTCAGTGACAGGGCAGCTGGTTTAGGTCAGTGACAGGGCAGCGGGTTTAGGTCAGTGACAGACAGGGCAGCTGGTTTAGGTCAGTGACAGACAGGGCAGCTGGGTTAGGTCAGTAACAGAGCAGCTGGTTTAGGTCAGTGACAGACAGGGCAGCTGGGTTAGGTCAGTAACAGAGCAGCTGGCTTAGGTCAGTGACAGGGCAGTTGGTTTAGGTCAGTGATAGGACAGCTGGTTTAGGTCAGTGACAGAGCAGCTGGTTTAGGTCAGTGACAGGGCAGCTGGTTTAGGTCAGTGACAGAGCAGCTGGTTTAGGTCAGTGACAGGGCAGCTGGTTTAGGTCAGTGACAGGGCAGCTGGTTTAGGTCAGTGACAGGACAGCTGGTTTAGGTCAGTGACAGGGCAGCTGGTTTAGGTCAGTGACAGGACAGCTGGCTTAGGTCAGTGACAGGACAGCTGGTTTAGGTCAGTGACAGGGCAGCTGGTTTAGGTCAGAGATAGGACAGCTGGTTTAGGTCAGTGATAGGACAGCTGGTTTAGGTCAGTGTTAGGACAGCTGGTTTAGGTCAGTGTTAGGACAGCTGGTTTAGGTCAGTGACAGGGCAGCTGGTTTAGGTCCGTGATAGGACAGCTGGTTTAGGTGAGTGATAGGACAGCTGGTTTAGGTCAGTGACGGGGCAGCTGGTTTAGGTCAGTGATAGGAGAGCTGGTTTAGGTCAGTGACAGGACAGGACAGCTGTTTTAGGTCAGTGACAGGGTAGATGGTTTAGGTCAGTGACAGACAGGGCAGCTGGTTTAGGTCAGTGACAGGGCAGCTGGTTTAGGTCAGTGACAGGACAGCTGGCTTAGGTCAGTGACAGGACAGCTGGTTTAGGTCAGTGACAGGGCAGCTGGTTTAGGTCAGAGATAGGACAGCTGGTTTAGGTCAGTGATAGGACAGCTGGTTTAGGTCAGTGTTAGGACAGCTGGTTTAGGTCAGTGTTAGGACAGCTGGTTTAGGTCAGTGACAGGGCAGCTGGTTTAGGTCCGTGATAGGACAGCTGGTTTAGGTGAGTGATAGGACAGCTGGTTTAGGTCAGTGACGGGGCAGCTGGTTTAGGTCAGTGACAGGGCAGCTGGTTTAGGTCAGTGACAGGACAGCTGGTTTAGGTCAGTGATAGGAGAGCTGGTTTAGGTCAGTGACAGGACAGGACAGCTGTTTTAGGTCAGTGACAGGGTAGATGGTTTAGGTCAGTGACAGACAGGGCAGCTGGTTTAGGTCAGTGACAGGGCAGCTGGTTTAGGTCAGTGACAGACAGGGCAGCTGGTTTAGGTCAGTGACAGAGCAGCTGGTTTAGGTCAGTGACAGACAGGGCAGCTGGTTTAGGTCAGTGACAGACAGGGCAGCTGGGTTAGGTCAGTCCTCCGTCGCGACGTTACCTGAATGCCCATCTGCGGCCTGCTAACCGTTAGCTGTCTTACCGGATGCTCTCAGAATAGACAATCGGACAATTTATTTATTTTTATTATTAACATGTTTCTTCTTGGGCCTCTATAACTATATCTATTGTTTTTATTTTTTTGTTGTTGTGTGATTTGGACTAATCCCCTCTACAACACGGAACTCTACTAATCTACTGACGGAACGCAAGAGGTGGCTAACAACAGACCTCCATCCTATGCTAGCTTGCTACCGATGTCCTGGCTAGCTGTCTAAATCGCCGTGACCCCCAAACCAACCTCTCCACTCCCTGGACCCTTTTGATCACTCGACTAAGGATGCCTCTCCTTAATGTCAATATGTCTTGTCCATTGCTGTTCTGGTTAGTGTTTATTGGCTTATTTCACTGTAGAGCCTCTAGTCCTGCTCACTATACC
This sequence comes from Oncorhynchus nerka, assembly GCF_034236695.1. Taxonomy (NCBI): domain Eukaryota; kingdom Metazoa; phylum Chordata; class Actinopteri; order Salmoniformes; family Salmonidae; genus Oncorhynchus; species Oncorhynchus nerka. The sequence continues at coordinate 85,832,067 of NC_088422.1, forward strand.
TTATCCAACTTATTAGTTCCACCACCCACACATGCAATGACATCTCCTGGTTTCAATGATGTTTCTAGAGACAATATCTCTCTCTTCATCACTCAATACCTAGGTTTACCTCCACTGTACTCACATCCTACCATACCTTTGTCTGTACATTATACCTTGATGCTATTTTATCGCCCCCAGAAACCTCCTTTTACTCTCTGTTCCAGACGTTCTAGACGACCAATTCTTATTGCTTTTAGCCGTACCCTTATTCTTCTCCTCCTATGTTCCTCTGGCGATGTAGAGGTGAATCCAGGCCCTGCAGTGCCTAGCTCCACTCCTATTCCCCAGGCGCTCTCTTTTGATGACTTCTGTAACCGTAATAGCCTTGGTTTCATGCATGTTAACATTAGAAGCCTCCTCCCTAAGTTTGTTCTTTTCACTGCTTTAGCACACTCTGCCAACCCGGATGTTCTAGCTGTGTCTGAATCCTGGCTTAGGAAGACCACCAAAATTCAGAAATTTTAATTCCAAACTACAACATTTTCAGACAAGATAGAACTGCTAAAGGGGGCGGTGTTGCAATCTACTGCAAAGATAGCCTGCAGAGTTCTGTCCTACTATCCAGGTCTGTACCCAAACAATTTGAACTTCTACTTTTAAAATCCACCTCTCTAAAAACAAGTCTCTCACCGTTGCCGCCTGCTATAGACCACCCTCTGCTCCCAGCTGTGCTCTGGACACCATATGTGAACTGATTGCCCCCATCTATCTTCAGAGCTCGTGCTGCTAGGCGACCTAAACTGGAACATGCTTAACACCCCAGCCATCCTACAATCTAAACTCGATGCCCTCAATCTCACACAAATTATCAATGAACCTACCAGGTACCCCCAAAGCCTTAAACACGGGCACCCTCATAGATATCATCCTAACCAACTTCCCTCTAAATACACCTCTGCTGTCTTCAACCAAGATCTCAGCGATCACTGCCTCATTGCCTGCATCCGTAATGGGTCAGCGGTCAAACGACCTCCACTCATCACTGTAAAACGCTCCCTGAAACACTTCAGCGAGCAGGCCTTTCTAATCGACCTGGCCGGGTGTCCTGGAAGGATATTGATCTCATCCCGTCAGTAGAGGATGCCTGGATATTTTTTAAAAATGCCTTCCTAACAATGTTAAATAAACATGCCCCATTCAAGAAAATTAGAACCAGGAACAGATATAGCCCTTGGTTCTCCCCAGACCTGACTGCCCTTAACCAACACAAAAACATCCTATGGCGTTCTGCATTAGCATCGAACAGTCCCCGTGATATGCAGCTGTTCAGGGAAGCTAGAAACCGTTATACACAGGCAGTTAGAAAAGCCAAGGCTAGCTTTTTCAAGCAGAAATTTGCTTCCTGCAACACTAACTCTAAAAAGTTCTGGGACACTGTAAAGTCCATGGAGAATAAGAACACCTCCTCCCAGCTGCCCACTGCACTGAAGATAGGAAACACTGTCACCACTGATAAATCCACCATAATTGAGAATTTCAATAAGCATTTTTCTACGGCTGGCCATGCTTTCCACCTGGCAACTCCTACCCCGGTCAACAGCACTGCACCCCCAACAGCAACTCGCCCAAGCCTTCCCCATTTCTCCTTCTCCCAAATCCATTCAGCTGAAGTTCTGAAAGAGCTGAAAATCTGGACCCCTACAAATCAGCCGGGCTAGACAATCTGGACCCTTTCTTTCTAAAATTATCTGCCGAAATTGTTGCCACCCCTATTACTAGCCTGTTCAACCTCTCTTTCGTGTCATCTGAGATTCCCAAAGATTGAAAGCAGCTGCGGTCATCCCCCTCTTCAAAGGGGGGACACTCTGACCCAAACTGCTACAGACCTATATCTATCCTACCATGCCTTTCTAAGGTCTTCGAAAGCCAAGTCAACAAACAGATTACCGACCATTTCGAATCTCACCATACCTTCTCTGCTATGCAATCTGGTTTCAGAGCTGGTCATGGGTGCACCTCAGCCACGCTCAAGGTCCTAAACGATATCTTAACCGCCATCGATAAGAAACATTACTGTGCAGCCGTATTCATTGATCTGGCCAAGGCTTTCGACTCTGTCAACCACCACATCCTCATCGGCAGACTCGACAGCCTTGGTTTCTCAAATGATTGCCTCGCCTGGTTCACCAACTACTTCTCTGATAGAGTTCAGTGTGTCAAATCGGAGGGTCTGCTGTCCGAACTCTGGCAGTCTCTATGGGGGTGCCACAGGGTTCAATTCTTGGACCGACTCTCTTCTCTGTATACATCAATGAGGTCGCTCTTGCTGCTGGTGAGTCTCTGATCCACCTCTATGCAGACGACACCATTCTGTATACTTCCGGCCCTTCTTTGGACACTGTGTTAACAACCCTCCAGGCAAGCTTCAATGCCATACAACTCTCCTTCCGTGGCCTCCAATTGCTCTTAAATACAAGTAAAACTAAATGCATGCTCTTCAACCGATCGCTACCTGCACCTACCCGCCTGTCCAACATCACTACTCTGGACGGCTCTGACTTAGAATACGTGGACAACTACAAATACTTAGGTGTCTGGTTAGACTGTAAACTCTCCTTCCAGACCCATATCAAACATCTCCAATCCAAAGTTAAATCTAGAATTGGCTTCCTATTTCGCAACAAAGCATCCTTCACTCATGCTGCCAAACATACCCTTGTAAAATTGACCATCCTACCAATCCTCGACTTTGGCGATGTCATTTACAAAATAGCCTCCAATACCCTACTCAACAAATTGGATGCAGTCTATCACAGTGCTATCCGTTTTGTCACCAAAGCCCCATATACTACCCACCATTGCGACCTGTACGCTCTCGTTGGCTGGCCCTCGCTTCATACTCGTCCGCCAAACCCACTGGCTCCATGTCATCTACAAGACCCTGCTAGGTAAAGTCCCCCTTATCTCAGCTCGCTGGTCACCATAGCATCTCCCACCTGTAGCACACGCTCCAGCAGGTATATCTCTCTAGTCACCCCCAAAACCAATTCTTTCTTTGGCCGCCTCTCCTTCCAGTTCTCTGCTGCCAATGACTGGAACGAACTACAAAAATCTCTTAAATTGGAAACACTTATCTCCCTCACTAGCTTTAAGCACCAACTGTCAGAGCATCTTACAGATTACTGCACCTGTACATAGCCCACCTATAATTTAGCCCAAACAACTACCTCTTTCCCAACTGTATTTAATTTATTTATTTATTTTGCTCCTTTGCACCCCATTATTTTTATTTCTACTTTGCACATTCTTCCATTGCAATACTACCATTCCAGTGTTTTACTTGCTATATTGTATTTACTTTGCCACCATGGCCTTTTTTGCCTTTACATCCCTTCTCACCTAATTTGCTCACATTGTATATAGACTTGTTTTTTTTTTATTTTTTTTTACTGTTTTATTGACTGTATGTTTGTTTTACTCCATGTGTAACTCTGTGTCGTTGTATGTGTCGAACTGCTTTGCTTTATCTTGGCCAGGTCGCAATTGTAAATGAGAACTTGTTCTCAACTTGCTTACCTGGTTAAATAAAGGTGAAATAAAAAAAAATATAAAAAAAACAGAGCAGCTGGCTTAGGTCAGTGACAGGGCAGTTGGTTTAGGTCAGTGATAGGACAGCTGGTTTAGGTCAGTGACAGAGCAGCTGGTTTAGGTCAGTGACAGGGCAGCTGGTTTAGGTCAGTGACAGAGCAGCTGGTTTAGGTCAGTGACAGGGCAGCTGGTTTAGGTCAGTGACAGGGCAGCTGGTTTAGGTCAGTGACAGGACAGCTGGTTTAGGTCAGTGACAGGGCAGCTGGTTTAGGTCAGTGACAGGACAGCTGGCTTAGGTCAGTGACAGGACAGCTGGTTTAGGTCAGTGACAGGGCAGCTGGTTTAGGTCAGAGATAGGACAGCTGGTTTAGGTCAGTGATAGGACAGCTGGTTTAGGTCAGTGTTAGGACAGCTGGTTTAGGTCAGTGTTAGGACAGCTGGTTTAGGTCAGTGACAGGGCAGCTGGTTTAGGTCAGTGACAGGGCAGCTGGTTTAGGTCAGTGACAGGACAGCTGGCTTAGGTCAGTGACAGGACAGCTGGTTTAGGTCAGTGACAGGGCAGCTGGTTTAGGTCAGAGATAGGACAGCTGGTTTAGGTCAGTGATAGGACAGCTGGTTTAGGTCAGTGTTAGGACAGCTGGTTTAGGTCAGTGTTAGGACAGCTGGTTTAGGTCAGTGACAGGGCAGCTGGTTTAGGTCCGTGATAGGACAGCTGGTTTAGGTGAGTGATAGGACAGCTGGTTTAGGTCAGTGACGGGGCAGCTGGTTTAGGTCAGTGACAGGGCAGCTGGTTTAGGTCAGTGACAGGACAGCTGGTTTAGGTCAGTGATAGGAGAGCTGGTTTAGGTCAGTGACAGGACAGGACAGCTGTTTTAGGTCAGTGACAGGGTAGATGGTTTAGGTCAGTGACAGACAGGGCAGCTGGTTTAGGTCAGTGACAGGGCAGCTGGTTTAGGTCAGTGACAGACAGGGCAGCTGGTTTAGGTCAGTGACAGAGCAGCTGGTTTAGGTCAGTGACAGACAGGGCAGCTGGTTTAGGTCAGTGACAGACAGGGCAGCTGGTTTAGGTCAGTGACAGGACAGCTGGTTTAGGTCAGTGATAGGGCAGCTGGTTTAGGTCAGTGATAGGACAGCTGGTTTAGGTCAGTGATAGGAGAGCTGGTTTAGGTCAGTGACAGGACAGCTGGTTTAGTTCAGTGACAGGGCAGCTGGTTTAGGTCAGTGATAGGACAGCTGGTTTAGGTCAGTGATAGGACAGCTGGTTTAGGTCAGTGTTAGGACAGCTGGTTTAGGTCAGTGACAGGGCAGCTGGTTTAGGTCAGTGAAAGGACAGCTGGTTTAGGTCAGTGATAGGACAGCTGGCTTAGGTCAGTGACAGGACAGCTGGTTTAGGTCAGTGACAGGGCAGCTGGTTTAGGTCAGTGACAGGGCAGCTGGCTTAGGTCAGTGACAGGGCAGCTGGTTTAGGTCAGTGATAGGACAGCTGGTTTAGGTCAGTGACAGGGCAGCTGGTTTAGGTCAGTGATAGGACATCTGGCTTAGGTCAGTGACAGGACAGCTGGTTTAGGTCAGTGACAGGGCAGCTGGTTTAGGTCAGTGACAGGACAGCTGGCTTAGGTCAGTGACAGGACAGCTGGTTTAGGTCAGTGATAGGACAGCTGGCTTAGGTCAGTGACAGGACAGCTGGTTTAGGTCAGTGACAGGGCAGCTGGTTTAGGTCAGAGATAAGACAGCTGGTTTAGGTCAGTAAAGGATATGTAATTGTGCTGCACTCTTGTGCCCAGACCATGCCTTCTGAACTGCCCCTTAAAGTTGTATTGCATTGAGTTGAATCATGAGTTACAGACGACCCTGAATGGGAGAAATGGAAACCCTAGCCCACTGTAGCAGCTGCAGAGGAGAGGAGCAGCTCCTAGCTGAAACAGATCAGTACAAGGTAACGTCCAGTCAAACTGCAGCTCCTAGCTGAAACAGATCAGTACAAGGTAACGTCCAGTCAAACTGCAGCTCCTAGCTGAAACAGATCAGTACAAGGTAACGTCCAGTCAAACTGCAGCTCCTAGCTGAAACAGATCAGTACAAGGTAACGGCCAGTCAAACTGCAGCTCCTAGCTGAAACAGATCAGTACAAGGTAACGTCCAGTCAAACTGCAGCTCCTAGCTGAAACAGATCAGTACAAGGTAACGTCCAGTCAAACTGCAGCTCCTAGCTGAAACAGATCAGTACAGGGTAATGTCCAGTCAAACTGCAGCTCCTAGCTGAAACAGATCAGTACAGGGTAACGTCCAGTCAAACTGCAGCTCCTAGCTGAAACAGATCAGTACAGGGTAACGTCCAGTCAAACTGCAGCTCCTAGCTGAAACAGATCAGTACAAGGTAACGTCCAGTCAAACTGCAGCTCCTAGCTGAAACAGATCAGTACAAGGTAACGTCCAGTCAAACTGCAGCTCCTAGCTGAAACAGATCAGTACAAGGTAACGTCCAGTCAAACTGCAGCTCCTAGCTGAAACAGATCAGTACAAGGTAACGTCCAGTCAAACTGCAGCTCCTAGCTGAAACAGATCAGTACAAGGTAACGGCCAGTCAAACTGCAGCTCCTAGCTGAAACAGATCAGAACAGGGTAACGTCCAGTCAAACTGCAGCTCCTAGCTGAAACAGATCAGTACAAGGTAACGTCCAGTCAAACTGCAGCTCCTAGCTGAAACAGATCAGTACAGGGTAACGTCCAGTCAAACTGCAGCTCCTAGCTGAAACAGATCAGTACAAGGTAACGTCCAGTCAAACTGCAGCTCCTAGCTGAAACAGATCAGTACAAGGTAACGTCCAGTCAAACTGCAGCTCCTAGCTGAAACAGATCAGTACAAGGTAACGGCCAGTCAAACTGCAGCTCTAGCTGAAACAGATCAGTACAAGGTAACGGCCAGTCAAACTGCAGCTCCTAGCTGAAACAGATCAGTACAAGGTAACGTCCAGTCAAACTGCAGCTCCTAGCTGAAACAGATCAGGACAAGGTAACGGCCAGTCAAACTGCAGCTCCTAGCTGAAACAGATCAGTACAAGGTAACGGCCAGTCAAACTGCAGCTCCTAGCTGAAACAGATCAGTACAAGGTAACGGCCAGTCAAACTGCAGCTCCTAGCTGAAACAGATCAGTACAAGGTAACGTCCAGTCAAACTGCAGCTCCTAGCTGAAACAGATCAGAACAGGGTAACGTCCAGTCAAACTGCAGCTCCTAGCTGAAACAGATCAGTACAAGGTAACGTCCAGTCAAACTGCAGCTCCTAGCTGAAACAGATCAGTACAAGGTAACGTCCAGTCAAACTGCAGCTCCTAGCTGAAACAGATCAGTACAAGGTAACGGCCAGTCAAACTGCAGCTCCTAGCTGAAACAGATCAGTACAAGGTAACGTCCAGTCAAACTGCAGCTCCTAGCTGAAACAGATCAGTACAAGGTAACGGCCAGTCAAACTGCAGCTCCTAGCTGAAACAGATCAGTACAAGGTAACGTCCAGTCAAACTGCAGCTCCTAGCTTCTATGGTTGGAGGATGTGGCCTGTCCTTCTCCAGCACAAGAACCCCAGCATCCACCCTCACATCCTCTGCTTCAACTGACAACTGACCAAACTCCATATCACCTCTCATCCCCAACACACCACACTAACCCCCCCCACACACACACACACACACCTCCCTGCTCTCCCTCCCCTCTCACCAGTTCTTGTTCCAGGTGTGGGCAAATGCTGTGATGAGACTGAGCTGGATGAGGATGAAGGCAAATCCTCCCACCACGCCTACGTAGTGCCAGGCTGGGAGAGAGAGAGAGAAATGGAAAGAGAGAAACAGACAGAGAGAAACAGGTTTGCTGTCTAACTCACTTGATGCAGGCCCATTCTAAATGTGAGTGTAGTCCAAATGTATGTGTACTTTTCAAATTCAATATACATATACGTACCAGTCAAAAGTTTGGACACAACACATTCAAGGGTTTTTCTTTGTTTTTACTATTTTCTACTTTGTAGAATATAGTGAAGACATTAAAATGATGAAATAACACATATGGAATCATGTAGTAACACAAAAGAAATGTTTAAAAAAATCTAAATATAATCTCTATTTGAGATTATTCAAAGTAGCCCCCCTTTGCCTTGATGGCAGCTTCGCACACTCTTGGCATTCTCTCAACCAGCTTCATGATGTCGTCAGCTGGAGTGCATTTCAATTAATAGATGTGCCTTGTTAAAAGTTAATTAGTGGAATTTCTTACCTTCTTAATGCATTTGAGCCAATCAGTTGTGTTGTGACAAGGTAGGGTTGGTATACAGAAGATAGCCCTATTTGGTAAAATACCATATTATGGCAAGAACAGCTCAAATAATCAAAGAGAAACGACAGTCCAACCTTACTTTAACTTAAGACAAGAAGGTCAAAAAAGTTTATTCTAGTGCAGTCGCAAAATCCATCAAGCGCTATGACGAAACTGGCTCTCATGAGGACAGCCACAGGAAAGGAAGACCCAGAGTTGCCTCTGATGCAGAGGATAAGTAAATTTGAGTTACCAGCCTCAGAAATTGCAGCCCAAATAAATGCTTCACAGAGTTCAAGTAACAGACACATCTCAACATCAACTGTTCAGAGGAGACTGCGTGAATCAGGCCTTCGTGGTCGAATTTCTGCTAAGAAACCATTACTTAAGGACACCAATAATAAGAAGAGACTTTCTTGAGCTGAGAAACACGAGCGAATGGACATTAGACCGGTGACAATATGTCCTTTGGTCTGATGAGTCCAAATTTGAGATTTTTGGTTCCAATCGCTGTGTCTTTGTGAGACACAGAGTAGGTGAACGGATGATCTCTGCATGTGTGGTTCCCACCATGAAGCATGGAGGAGGAGGTGTGATGGTGTTGGGGTGTTTTGCTGGTGACACTGTCAGTGATTTATTAAGAATTCAAGGCACACTTAACCAGCATGGCTACCACAGCATTCTGCAGCAATTCGCCATCCCACCTGGTTTGCACTTAGTAGAACTATCATTTGTTTTTCAACAGGACAATCACCCAACCGCAACCCAATTGAGATGGTTTGGGATGAGTTGAACTGCAGAGTGAAGGAAAAGCAGCCAACAAGTGCTCAGCATATGTGGGAACTCCTTCAATACTGTTGTAAACCATTCTTCATGAAGCTGGTTGAGAGAATGCCAAGAGTGTGTGAAGCTGTCATCAAGGCAAAGGTTGGCGACTTTGAAGAATCTAAAATATATTTAGATTTGTTTAACACTTTTTTTGGTAACTACATGATTCCATATGTGTTATTTCATAGTTTTGATGTCTTCACAATTCTACAATGTAGAAAATAGTTTTAAAAAATAAAGATAAACCCTTTAATGAGTAGGTGTGTCCAAACTTTTGACTGGTACTGTATATGAGAGTGTTTTCTTATGGGCATGTTGCAAAACACAGTTCCTCATCAAGAATAACATACTGTAGTCATCTATTAAATAATGAACTTATAGCACAGAAGATTCTGAGGCAGAGGAACAGCCATAAAACATGTAGGATCTGAAATCAGTTACTGTGTCACGATGAGATTTACTGCTGCTAGCACAACACTATCCAACCACAGAGAAATTTATGGTGGCTTGACTGCAGGGTGAATCTCGTGAGATGATGAGTAGGTCTACAGTGCCCCCTATCTATCGGTATTAAAATATAACTGTACCTATTGCCTTCAGCTAGGGCAATTCTGTGTTGAAAGTTTAGCAATGTATTCTAAGAGGGAATCTTGATTGTGTGTCCAGGCTGCTCACCATGCAGGAAGGACTCAGTAGGGATGAAGAAGGCAGCAGTACACATCCCAAGCAGGGTGATGAACTTCAGAAACCAGAACCTGCATTAGGACCAGAGAGAACCAGTTATATGGTTGTATGCCTAACATTCGCATAATAACATGTTTTTTTATATGTTTGTTTGAAACCACCTAGGGACAACTACCCACCTACAATATATCCTGCCCTACATACAGAGGACGTGCAGACGAAGAGCATCTTCGTTAAGAAGCTGCATTAATTTTTTATTTCACCTTTATTTAACCAGGTAGGCAAGTTGAGAACAAGTTCTCATTTACAATTGCGACCTGGCCAAGATAAAGCAAAGCAGTTCGACAGATACAACGACACAGAGTTACACATGGAGTAAAACAAACATACAGTCAATAATACAGTATAAACAAGTCTATATACAATGTGAGCAAATGAGGTGAGAAGGGAGGTAAAGGCAAAAAAGGCCATGGTGGCAAAGTAAATACAATATAGCAAGTAAAACACTGGAATGGTAGTTTTGCAATGGAAGAATGTGAAAAGTAGAAATAAAAATAATGGGGTGCAAAGGAGCAAAATAAATAAATTAATTAAATACAGTTGGGAAAGAGGTAGTTGTTTGGGCTAAATTATAGGTGGGCTATGTACAGGTGCAGTAATCTGTGAGCTGCTCTGACAGTTGGTGCTTAAAGCTAGGGAGATAAGTGTTTCCAGTTTCAGAGATTTTTGTAGTTCGTTCCAGTCATTGGCAGCAGAGAACTGGAAGGAGAGGAGGCCAAAGAAATAATTGGTTTTGGGGGTGACTAGAGAGATATACCTGCTGGAGCGTGTGCTACAGGTGGGAGATGCTATGGTGACCAGAGAGCTGAGATAAGGGGGGACTTTACCTAGCAGGGTCTTGTAGATGACATGGAGCCAGTGGGTTTGGCGACGAGTATGAACGAGGGCCAGCCAACGAGAGCGTACAGGTCGCAATGGTGGGTAGTATATGGGGCTTTGGTGACAAAACGGATTGCACTGTGATAGACTGCATCCAATTTGTTGAGTAGGGTATTGGAGGCTATTTTGTAAATGACATCGCCAAAGTCGAGGATTGGTAGGATGGTCAGTTTTACAAGGGTATGTTTGGCAGCATGAGTGAAGGATGCTTTGTTGCGAAATAGGAAGCCAATTCTAGATTTAACTTTGGATTGGAGATGTTTGATATGGGTCTGGAAGGAGAGTTTATAGTCTAACCAGACACCTAAGTATTTGTAGTTGTCCACGTATTCTAAGTCAGAGCCGTCCAGAGTAGTGATGTTGGACAGGCGGGTAGGTGCAGGTAGCGATCGGTTGAAGAGCATGCATTTAGTTTTACTTGTATTTAAGAGCAATTGGAGGCCACGGAAGGAGAGTTGTATGGCATTGAAGCTTGCCTAGAGGGTTGTTAACACAGTGTCCAAAGAAGGGCCAGAAGTATACAGAATGGTGTCGTCTGCGTAGAGGTGGATCAGAGACTCACCAGCAGCAAGAGCGACCTCATTGATGTATACAGAGAAGAGAGTCGGTCCAAGAATTGAACCCTGTGGCACCCCCATAGAGACTGCCAGAGGTCCGGACAGCAGACCCTCCGATTTGACACACTGAACTCTATCAGAGAAGTAGTTGGTGAACCAGGCGAGGCAATCATTTGAGAAACCAAGGCTGTCGAGTCTGCCGATGAGGATGTGGTGATTGACAGAGTCGAAAGCCTTGGCCAGATGAATGAATACGGCTGCACAGTTATGTTTCTTATCGATGGCGGTTAAAGATATCGTTTAGGACCTTGAGCGTGGCTGAGGTGCACCCATGACCAGCTCTGAAACCAGATTGCATAGCAGAGAAGGTATGGTGAGATTCGAAATGGTCGGTAATCTGTTTGTTGACTTGGCTTTCGTAGACCTTAGAACCCACCTAGAGCCCGTCACTGCTCTAATTAACCCCCCTAGAGCGCGTCACTGCTCTAATTAACCCCCCTAGAGCGTGTCACTGCTCTAATTAACCCCCTAGAGCGTGTCACTGCTCTAATTAACCCCCCTAGAGCGTGTCACTGCTCTAATTAACCCCCCTAGAGCGTGTCACTGCTCTAATTAACCCCCCTAGAGCGCGTCACTGCTCTAATTAACCCCCTAGAGCGTGTCACTGCTCTAATTAACCCCCCTAGAGCGTGTCACTGCTCTAATCAACCCCCCTAGAGCGTGTCACTGCTCTAATCAACCCCCCTAGAGCGTGTCACTGCTCTAATCAACCCCCCTAGAGAGTGTCACTGCTCTAATCATCCCCCTAGAGCGTGTCACTGCTCTAATCAACCCCCTAGAGCGGATCACTGCTCTAATCATCCCCCCTAGAGCGTGTCACTGCTCTAATCAACCCCCCTAGAGCGTGTCACTGCTCTAATGCTAACCCCCTAGAGCGTGTCACTGCTCTAATCAACCCCTGAGAGTGTCACTGCTCTAATCATCCCCCCTAGAGCGTGTCACTGCTCTAATCAAATCATCCCCCTGCTCTAATCAACCCCCCCTAGAGCGTGTCACTGCTCTAATCAACCCCCCCTAGAGCGTGTCACTGCTTTAGTCAACCCCCTAGAGCGTGTCACTGCTCTAATCAACCCCCTAGAGCGTGTCACTGCTCTAATCAACCCCCCTGAGCGGTCACTGCTCTAATCAACCCCCCTAGAGCGGGTCACTGCTCTAATCAACCCCCTAGAGCGTGTCACTGCTCTAATCAACCCCCTAGAGTGTCACTGCTCTAATCAACCCCCTAGAGCGTGTCACTGCTCTAATCAACCCCCTAGAGCGTGTCACTGCTCTAATCAACCCCCCGTAGAATCAACCCCCCTAGTGTCACTGCTCTAATCAACCCCCCTAGAGCGTGTCACTGCTCTAATCAACCCCCCTAGAGCGTGTCACTGCTCTAATCAACCCCCCTAGAGCGTGAGTGTCACTGCTCTAATCAACCCCCTAGAGCGTGTCACTGCTCTAATCAACCCCCACTGCTAATCAACCCCCTAGAGCGTGTCACTGCTCTAATCAACCCCCCTAGAGCGTGTCACTGCTTTAATCAACCCCCTAGAGCGTGTCACTGCTCTAATCAACCCCCCTAGAGCGTGTCACTGCTCTAATCAACCCCCCTAGAGCGGGTCACTGCTCTAATCAACCCCCTAGAGCGTGTCACTGCTCTAATCAACCCCCTAGAGCGTGTCACTGCTCTAATCAACCCCCTAGAGCGTGTCACTGCTCTAATCAACCCCCCTAGAGCGTGTCACTGCTCTAATCAACCCCCCTAGAGCGTGTCACTGCTCTAATCAACCCCCTAGAGCGTGTCACTGCTCTAATCAACCCCTAGAACCCCCTAGCGTGTCACTGCTCTAATCAACCCCCCTAGAGCGTGTCACTGCTCTAATCAACCCCCTAGAGCGGGTCACTGCTCTAATCAACCCCCCTAGAGCGGTCACTGCTCTAATCAACCCCCTAGAGCGTGTCACTGCTCTAATTAACCCCCCTAGAGCGGGTCACTGCTCTAATCAACCCCCTAGAGCGGGTCACTGCTCTAATCAACCCCCTAGAGCGTGTCACTGCTCAACCCCCTAGAGCGGGTCACTGCTCTAATCAACCCCCTAGAGCGTGTCACTGCTCTAATCAACCCCTAGATCACCCCCTAGAGCGGGTCACTGCTCTAATCAACCCCCTAGAGCGTGTCACTGCTCTAATCAACCCCCTAGAGCGTGTCACTGCTCTAATCAACCCCCCTAGAGCGTGTCACTGCTCTAATCAACCCCCCTAGAGCGTGTCACTGCTCTAATCAACCCCCCTAGAGCGTGTCACTGCTCTAATCAACCCCCCTAGAGCGTGTCACTGCTCTAATCAATAGCACAGCAGTGGACAGTATCACAAGCTGGTTAAAAAAGGACACTGGTGCATTGGTCAGGCAGGTGAGGAATAGGCCCACGTAGCCTCAAATAGACGTGTTGATATTGACGTTAGTACTGTACTAGTGGGAGGGGTGTTACACGATGTATTAGCACAAAACACCTTAAAGGGGTATTACATGTAGAACGCAAACTTTCATTCACATATACGCCATGGTAGTTCTCCTGCGTCTCCCCAATATAAATTAACCTTCAGAGCTACTGCTGACCCATTGTGGATGAGCGCTCTGAAGTCCTGGCTGGACTTGACATCGATGAGGAACAGCGCCATCATCAGGTAGAAGCAGGCAGTGCCGAAGCAGACCCTGTAGACCGCTGAGTAGCCAACCAGCATCTCACAGTGCCCTCCGCCATGGGCCTGGTCACACACCATGTTGAAGAAAGGCACCTGAAACACACAAACACACTCTGTTATGGAGTGTGTGTGTGTGTGTGTGTGTGTGTGTGTGTGTGTGTGCCCATTTGTGAGCGTGTGTGTGTCCGTTTGTGTGTGCCCATTTGTGAGCGTGTGTGTGTGTGTGTGTGTGTGTGTGTGTGCGTATCTCTCTTTTTAAGTGTGTGTGTGTGTACATGCATGTACAGTATGTGTGTGTAACCTAGAGGTTAGCTAGTGGACGCCTCCAGGCCTTTCTCTCTTTGGGAGGAAAACAGTGTACTGAAATGATCCTGCAGCCTACTGCATGTATCTTTAGCATAGCGATTCATCAGACAGTTATTGAATGTGACATGACACAACAAACAGAACCAGTATTCTCATTGGCACACATTATGAGTGGATTTACACCACAAAAAGTGACAGGGAGAGAGTAGGTATGCATCCCAAATGGCACTCTATTCCCTACATAGTGCACTACCATGGGCCCTGGTCAAAAGCACTAGTAATCTATGGCAATCTATCGTCATTTTGGTAATTTATACTTGAATAACTTTTACAAAATGTATTCATATATAGTTTTTTTATACATCTGTGTCCATATTGTTCGTGAGTTTCTAGTGGATAGAATATACGGTTCAAGAGAAAACAGCCTAAATGAATGGGAAAAGCATCTAACCAACAATGGCATTATTTGTAATTAACTCTGCAACACTTCCAACTGTTTACTTTTTTCACAACTGCCACCAGTTTGATGCCAAAACACAAATACATACATACTGACATAGTCAAATAAATAGAAGTGTGTAAAAACAAATACCCCTCATGTTAAACACTAATGTTATTCACTAAGTTGATGGTTTATATTTAGGATCATGTTTTACAGCTTTGTTGTTCTATTTCTTATTTGAAAATCATCTTATTTCATTCATTTGTAACTGTTACGCGATAAGGCCACAGAGGGCCAGAGATCATTACAGACACCTGTAGTACCCAAAAGGCCCACTTACATGTCTTATTATATCAAATCCTTGAAAGATACCAACATTCTGGTAGTTCACGAATAATCTCTGAAAGTTTCCAGTGACATACCCTCCCTTTGCAACCCTACTTCTTACTGACTCTTTTTGTGTGTGGATGGGACCAACACTACCTAGTGAAACGTACTTAACCTACTACATACTACACTTGCCTGATATCCAAACGGGAATCCATGTTCTGTTTCTCTCCTAAATGTTTAACTACTACACATTCAAGAAATCAGTCTGGCCCTGGGATGGCACACATAAGACTGGCCCTGGGTTGGCACACATAAGACTGGCCCTGGGTTGGCACACATAAGACTGGCCCTGGGTTGGCACACATAAGACTGGCCCTGGGATGGCACACATAAGACTGGCCCTGGGATGGCACACATAAGACTGGCCCTGGGATGGCACACATAAGACTGGCCCTGGGATGGCACACATAAGACTGGCCCTGGGATGGCACACATAAGACTGGCCCTGGGATGGCACACATAAGACTGGCCCTGGGATGGCACACATAAGACTGGCCCTGGGATGGCACACATAAGACTGGCCCTGGGATGGCACACATAAGACTGCACACATAAGACTGGCCCTGGGTTGGCACACATAAGACTGGCCCTGGGTTGGCACACATAAGACTGGCCCTGGGATGGCACACATAAGACTGGCCCTGGGATGGCACACATAAGACTGGCCCTGGGATGGCACACATAAGACTGGCCCTGGGATGGCACACTGGCCCTGGGATGGCACAGACTGGCCCTTGGATGGCACACATAAGACTGGCCCTGGGATGGCACACATAAGACTGGCCCTGGGATGGCACACATAAGACTGGCCCTGGGATGGCACACATAAGACTGGCCCTGGGTTGGCACACATAAGACTGGCCCTGGGTTGGCACACATAAGACTGGCCCTGGGATGGCACACATAAGACTGGCCCTGGGTTGGCACACATAAGACTGGCCCTGGGTTGGCACACATAAGACTGGCCCTGGGATGGCATACATAAGACTGGCCCTGGGTTGGCACACATAAGACTGGCCCTGGGATGGCACACATAAGACTGGCCCTGGGATGGCACACATAAGACTGGCCCTGGGATGGCACACATAAGACTGGCCCTGGGATGGCACACATAAGACTGGCCCTTGGATGGCATACATAAGACTGGCCCTGGGATGGCACACATAAGACTGGCCCTGGGATGGCACACATAAGACTGGCCCTGGGATGGCACACATAAGACTGGCCCTGGGATGGCACACATAAGACTGGCCCTTGGATGGCACACATAAGACTGGCCCTGGGATGGCACATATAAGACTGGCCTTGGGATGGCCTTGGGATGGCACACATAAGACTGGCCCTGGGATGGCACACATAAGACTGGCCCTGGGATGGCACACATAAGACTGGCCCTGGGATGGCACACATAAGACTGGCCCTGGGATGGCACACATAAGACTGGCCCTGGGATGGCACACATAAGACTGGCCCTGGGATGGCACACATAAGACTGGCCCTGGGATGGCACACATAAGACTGGCCCTGGGTTGGCACACATAAGACTGGCCCTGGGATGGCACACATAAGACTGGCCCTGGGTTGGCACACATAAGACTGGCCCTGGGACTTGGCACCTGGGATGGCACATAAGACTGGCCCTGGGATGGCACACATAAGACTGGCCCTGGGTTGGCACACATAAGACTGGCCCTGGGTTGGCACACATAAGACTGGCCCTGGGATGGCATACATAAGACTGGCCCTGGGTTGGCATACATAAGACTGGCCCTGGGATGGCACACATAAGACTGGCCCTGGGATGGCACACATAAGACTGGCCCTGGGATGGCACACATAAGACTGGCCCTTGGATGGCATACATAAGACTGGCCCTGGGATGGCACACATAAGACTGGCCCTGGGATGGCACACATAAGACTGGCCCTGGGATGGCACACATAAGACTGGCCCTTGGATGGCACACATAAGACTGGCCCTGGGATGGCACACATAAGACTGGCCCTGGGATGGCACACATAAGACTGGCCCTTGGATGGCACACATAAGACTGGCCCTGGGATGGCACATATAAGACTGGCCCTGGGATGGCACACATAAGACTGGCCCTGGGATGGCACACATAAGACGTGGGATGGCACACATAAGACTGGCCCTGGGATGGCACACATAAGACGTGGGATGGCACACATAAGACTGGCCCTGGGATGGCACACATAAGATGTGGGATGGCACACATAAGACTGGCCCTTGGATGGCACACATAAGACTGGCCCTGGGATGGCACACATAAGACTGGCCCTGGGATGGCACACATAAGACGTGGGATGGCACACATAAGACGTGGGATGGCACACATAAGACGTGGGATGGCACACATAAGACTGGCCCTGGGATGGCACACATAAGACGTGGGATGGCACACATAAGACGTGGGATGGCACACATAAGACGTGGGATGGTACACATAAGACGTGGGATTGCACACATAAGACGTGGGATGGCACACATAAGACGTGGGATGGCACACATAAGACGTGGGATGGCACACGTGAGGGTTTGGGTGGGACGCGTGAGATGTGGGATGGCACACATGAGGCCATTGGAGAGGGACTTGGTAGAGTGAAGTGTGGGGATATGTTTTCCCAAATGCAATAGATAGTGTAAGGACCCTTCCCTTTCTATGTCATCCTATTGGTTGTGTGGTGATTAGCAAGTTTGCCTGTGGGCTGGAAAGACCAGGGTTGGAGACCTACAAGGTGCTGCTGTTCTAATGCACTAATTCAGAGCTCTCCAATCCCGTTCCTGGAGAGATACCCTCCTATAGGTTTTTCCTCCAACCCCAGTTGTAACTAACCTGATTCAGTTTATCAACCAGCTAATTAAATAGAATCAGGTACGCTAGATTAGGATTGGTAGAAAAAACCTACAGGACGGTAGCTCTCCAGGAACAGGGTTGGAGAGCCCTGCACTAATTTACACAACAATACATTTAATTGAGTTACTCTCAGGGTGCACGTTTGCCGGCCTTCGCTAAAGTAGTAATGTACTAACCTTGGTTAACCCAGAACTCAAATATTGCATATTAAGTAGTCTGACCACAATAGATTACTAATGTACTAATGTAATTGAATCAGGACAGGAACACTTTATAGCACCTCAGAGCAAACAAAGTGCTCAGACATGATGGAACTTTGTTGATCCCCAAAGGAGGACATGACATCAGACACTCACATTGTCCCGGACAGCCTCGGAGACAGTGCGTGAGAGCATGAGACAGGAGACGGCGCAGGCCATGATGTGGAAGAGTGTGTACATGATCCTCGTGCTGGACGATGACTTCACCGGGGGGCAGAAGGAGCAGCACAGTGAACACGGGGCCGGGCCACAGCAGCAACATATCTGTGGAGAGGAGAGAGATATGTTCACATATATATCTGAGAGGAGAGAGGAGAGGAGAGGAGAGGAGAGGAAGGAGAGGAGAGGGAGAGGGAGGGGAGAGGAGAGGAGGGTACCTACCTGGAGAGAGGAAGAAACCTATCTGGGGAGCAGAACAAGTGAGGAGTCAGCTCAACAATATATTGACAATGCTCAATATATCCTAGGAGATGAGGAGAGAGATGCTCAATATATCTGCGGGAGGCGGAGAGAGGGATTTTCAATATAAATGATATGTGAGAGCTGTAACTGGGAGGAGGTGAAGAGAGAGATGCTCAATATCTGTGAGGAGATGTGTAAATTCAACAATAAAGGGATTATACTGTATTTAACCAATTGGATCAAATCCTTGGTCATCATCAACCACTCCAACACTCCAACGTCAACATATTTGAATGATGGAAAGGAGAGGGGTGTTTAGCATATTTTAGGATGGAGTGGAGTCAACATGTCTGTGAATCAGAAGTCAACTGAACATAGCCTTAGTGCTAGACAGAAAGCTACATAACTGAAGGAAGAGAGAGGTGACGAGTGAGTGAGTGAGTGAGTGAGTGAATAAATGCATGAATGAATGACATCGATTATCCCTCAAGAGGAAATTCTTTCCATAACTCACCGAAGTTGCACATAACTGCTTACAAATTCACCAACATCTAATTCACTGTAGTACCACAGAGAAAGCATGACGCTCTCAATAACCAAGTAATATTTGTTTATATCATTTACACAGTGAATGAACTCAGTGAACTATTCTCAGAGGAGCTTCACCTTGATATGAGGGTTTTGGGCAGGTGGTTGTTGTGTGTTACAGGTGGTCGTTGTGTGTTACAGGTGGTCGTTGTGTGTTACAGGTGGTCGTTGCGTGTTACAGGTGGTCGTTGCGTGTTACAGGGGATTGTTGCGTGTTATACAGGTGGTCGTTGCGTGTTACAGGTGATCGTTGCGTGTTACAGGTGATCGTTGCGTGTTACAGGTGGTCGTTGCGTGTTACAGGTGATCGTTGCGTGTTACAGGTGGTCGTTGCGTGTTACAGGTGGTCGTTGCGTGTTACAGGTGATCGTTGCGTGTTACAGGTGGTCGTTGCGTGTTACAGGTGGTTGTTGCGTGTTACAGGTGATTGTTGCGTGTTACAGGTGGTCGTTGCGTGTTACAGGTGGTCGTTGCGTGTTACAGGTGGTCGTTGCGTGTTACAGGTGGTCGTTGCGTGTTTACAGGTGGTCGTTGCGTGTTATACAGGTGGTCGTTGCGTGTTACAGGTGGTCGTTGCGTGTTACAGGTGGTCGTTGCGTGTTACAGGTGGTCGTTGCGTGTTACAGGTGGTCGTTGCGTGTTACAGGTGGTCGTTGCGTGTTACAGGTGATCGTTGCGTGTTACAGGTGGTCGTTGCGTGTTACAGGTGGTCGTTGCGTGTTACAGGTGGTCGTTGCGTGTTACAGGTGATCGTTGCGTGTTACAGGTGATCGTTGCGTGTTACAGGTGGTCGTTGCGTGTTACAGGTGGTCGTTGCGTGTTACAGGTGGTCGTTGCGTGTTACAGGTGGTTGTTGCGTGTTACAGGTGATCGTTGCGTGTTACAGGTGGTCGTTGCGTGTTACAGGTGGTTGTTGCGTGTTACAGGTGATTGTTGCGTGTTACAGGTGGTTGAATTTAGTCCAAACACACAGAAAATCTGATCCGCCTGGAGTCAAACCAATTTATAGACTAACAGCATTGTATTGTAATACACTGTGTTGAACTGCTTGTCCTGTTTTAAGTCGTTGTTATCTGGGATTTTACTGGGGGTGGGGGGGTTACTGGATGAGGGAGGGGAGTAGAAACACAAGCATAGACTGTTTCTTTGATAAACATCCAGAACTGTAGATGAAATCTATCCTATCTATCGATCGATCTATCTGTATCTCTCTAATTGCTCTAATCTCTCTAATCTACAACAGAAAGCTGGTTCACTAGGTGAGTGTAAACTGTAGAGTGGCTAGGTCATGTTGGATTTGTGGGACAATGACTCACGTCTTTCCAATATGAGATTAACCTGCATTGTTGTATCAAATGTATATCCTGCCAATAACATTAATACAGGACACAGTCTCAGGTCTCAAGCGTAGGGGTTGGAGAATGGGGCAAAATAAAACGAGACACAGTGTAGACTACTGTACAACGGGTGTATTGATCTCTATCCAACATAGAACACCTGCTGCATTGTAACAGATACTGACATCTGCTAGTTCTGGATCTGATACGTATTAACAACAGGCCAGTTAGGTACAAAACAATAGTCATATCACATCAACTATTATGTGTTAAAGTTATGTTTTAACACAACAACTAATATAGCTATGATTTAACACAACAACTACATTACTATGTTTTAACACCACAACTACATTACTATGTTTTAACACCACAACAACTACATTACTATGTTTTAACACCACAACAACTAATATAGTTATGTTTTAACACAACAACTGCATTACTATGTTTTAACACAACAACTACATTACTATGTTTTAACACAACAACTACATTACTATGTTTTAACACAACAACTACATTACTATGTTTTAACACAACAACTACATTACTATGTTTTAACACAACAACTAATATAACTATGTTTTAACACAACAACTACATTACTATGTTTTAACACCACAACAACTACATTACTATGTTTTAACACCACAACAACTACATTACTATGTTTTAACACCACAACAACTACATTACTATGTTTTAACACCACAACAACTACATTACTATGTTTTAACACAACAACTAATATAACTATGTTTTAACACAACAACTACATTACTATGTTTTAACACCACAACAACTACATTACTATGTTTTAACACAACAACTACATTACTATGTTTTAACACAAAAACTAATATAACTGTTTTAACACAACAACTAATATAACTATGTTTTAACACAACAACTACATTACTATGTTTTAACACCACAACAACTACATTACTATGTTTTAACACAACAACTACATTACTATGTTTTAACACAAAAACTAATATAACTGTTTTAACACAACAACTAATATAACTATGTTTTAACACAACAACTACATTACTATGTTTTAACACAACAACTAATATAACTATGTTTTAACACAACAACTACATTACTATGTTTTAACACAACAACTAATATAACTATGTTTTAACACAACAACTACATTACTATGTTTTAACACAAAAACTAATATAACTGTTTTAACACAACAACTACATTACTATGTTTTAACACAACTAGTATAACTATGTTTTAACACAACTAATGTTGTATGTTTTAACACAACTAGTATAACTATGTTTTAACACAACAACTAATATAACTATGTTTTAACACAACAACTACATTACTATGTTTTAACACAACAACTGTGTTATAACACAACAACTAATATAACTGTTTTTATTATTTTTTATTTTATTTTACCTTTATTTAACCAGGCAAGTCAGTTAAGAACAAATTCTTATTTTCAATGACGGCCTAGGAACAGCGGGTTAACTGCCTGTTCAGCGGCAGAACGACAGATTTGTTTGTACCTTGTCAGCTCGGGGGTTTGAACTTGCAACCTTCCGGTTACTAGTCCAACGCTCTAACCACTAGGCTACCCTGCCACCCCACAACAACACAACAACTAATATAACTATGATTTAAAACAACAACTAATATAACTATGTTATAACACAACAACTACATTACTATGTTATAACACAACAACTACATTACTATGTTTTAACACGACAACTACTATAACTGTTTTAACACAACAACTACATTACTATGTTTTAACACAACAACTACATTACTATGTTTTAACACAACAACTACATTACTATGTTTTAACACAACAACTACATTACTATGTTTTAACACAACAACTACATTACTATGTTTTAACACAACAACTACATTACTATGTTTTAACACAACAACTACATTACTATGTTTTAACACAACAACTACATTACTATGTTTTAACACGACAACTAATATAACTGTTTTAACACAACAACTACATTACTATGTTTTAACACAACAACTACATTACTATGTTTTAACACGACAACTAATAACTGTTTTAACACAACAACTACATTACTATGTTATAACACAACAACTACATTACTATGTTTTAACACAACAACTACATTACTATGTTTTAACACAACAACTACATTACTATGTTATAACACAACAACTACATTACTATGTTATAACACAACAACTAATATAACTGTTTTAACACAACAACAACTACATTACTATGTTATAACACAACAACTACATTACTATGTTTTAACACAACAACTAATATAACTGTTTTAACACAACAACTAATAACTGTTTTAACACAACAACTACATTACTATGTTATAACACAACAACTACATTACTATGTTATAACACAACAACTAATATAACTATGTTATAACACAACAACTAATATAACTATGTTATAACACAACAACTACATTACTATGTTTTATCACAACAACTAATATAACTGTTATAACACAACTACATTACTATGTTTTAACACAACAACTACATTACTATGTTAACACAACAACTAATATAACTATGTTTTAACACAACAACTAATATAACTATGATTAAACACAGCAACTAATATAACTATGTTTAAATACAACAACTAATATAACTATGTTTTAACACAGCAACTAATATAACTATGTTTTAACACAACAACTAATATAGCTATGATTTAATACAACAACTAATATAACTATGTTTTAACACAGCAACTAATATAACTATGTTATAACACAACAACTACATTACTATGTTTTAACACAACAACTAATATAACTGTTTTAACACAACAACTAATATAACTATGTTTAAATACAACTACTAGCAAACGTATCATGAAAATATGGGACTCAATGTCTTACTAAACAGACAGCAATCCAAACACATTCTCATTCATGTGTAACGTCTCCATAATTCCTCTTATATGTTCTCTCTTTCCCTCCCGCCAACAGTCATTCAGGACTCTGTCTCACCTGGTAGGCAAACATGTTGAGGAAGTAGCTGTAGATGCCACTCTGGTGCATCTCCTGGGCTGTCATCCGTTCAGAACCCTCCAAAACGGACAGCTTTGGGTGTTAGATCACAGACCCTGTGAGGATGACATCCTAAAAGTCCCCAGAAAACGATCCTCTAACATCTAAAACAGTACAAAATGTTTTCCCAAAATAAGTACCGGCGTTACAAAACAAAAGCGCTACTTGTTGTTGTGCAATCCAACTTCCAACGGGTCAACAGGGTAGTTCTTCCTGAGTTCTTCTCTGCTATATCCTGGATCACATGTAACACAAAGACACATCCAACCAACCTGGCTAAATCTCGGCCTCAATCCAACTTCGGGGGGATAGAAAGTGTCCGGGTATTTATTTTACTCATATCCTGTGTGCTCTCTTTTTGCTTCTGTGTCAGACGCTGTCAGAAGAGTTGGAGAGAGAGGTGGTGATGATGAATGCCCTCAACCCCTCCTCCCCCTGCTCCGCTTTACCCTGGCAGATTAGGCAGAGCCAGGGAGAGAGGGAGGCGGGGCATGTGTTAGTCCCATCTGTCCCTCCCTTCCCCCAGGGACCTTGCTCCACTGCTCCAGAGACAGCCTCCAGGCCACACACACACACACACACACACACACACACACACACACACACACACACACAGGACAGAGCAGCCCCATGGTCACAATAGGCTTGGGCCACGCTGTTCATTGGGTTACATACCCATCAGAATGGAATTACCCGCAAATTACTGTCATTTTCTTTTTACATTTAAGGATGTTATAAGATACCTTCTGCTTTCCTACACAGCGCCGCCCACGGCACCTCCTTGCTAAACTCTGATACTCCCTGCATGTCCATAATGGAAAGAGGCCACATCCATAATCCTATCATCATTTTGCTGACCGGCCCAGAAACACAGTACAAGAGGAGTGGGCACAGGCTTGGTCTCTCTCCAGGCAAAAACCTGACGGAACGCAAAATCCATGTCCATATTTGGTTGATTTTTAGTTGAGTTCTCAACAAACGTGAATTCTATTGTAGTTGAAATTAACCAACCTTTGAAATCCTGTTGATGATTTGTTGTTGAATTCTGGTTAAAATTAGTGTATTTTGACAACTTTTGTATTTTCAGCACAAAATTCCATTGATGTTCAAGGTCAGTATGTTGACAGATTACATTGATATACTGTTGACGTTTTCCCGATGGGTTGTGACTGAGTCAGGTGAAAGAGGACACATGTAGGGTTGTGTCTGAGTCAGGAGAAAGAGGACACATGTAGGGTTGTGTCTGAGTCAAGAGAAAGAGGACACATGTAGGGTTGTGTCTGAGTCAGGAGAAAGAGGACACATGTAGGGTTGTGTCTGAGTCAGGAGAAAGAGGACACATGTAGGGTTGTGTCTGAGTCAGGTGAAAGATGACACATGTAGGGTTGTGTCTGAGTCAGGTGAAAGATGACACATGTAGGGTTGTGTCTGAGTCAGGAGAAAGAGGACACATGTAGGGTTGTGTCTGAGTCAGGAGAAAGAGGACACATGTAGGGTTGTGTCTGAGTCAGGAGAAAGAGGACACATGTAGGGTTGTGTCTGAGTCAGGAGAAAGAGGACACATGTAGGGTTGTGTCTGAGTCAGGAGAAAGAGGACACATGTAGGGTTGTGTCTGAGTCAGGTGAAAGAGGACACATGTAGGGTTGTGTCTGAGTCAGGTGAAAGATGACACATGTAGGGTTGTGTCTGAGTCAGGTGAAAGAGGACACATGTAGGGTTGTGTCTGAGTCAGGAGAAAGAGGACATGTAGGGTTGTGTCTGAGGGTTGAGGACACATGTTGTGTCTGAGTCAGGTGAAAGATGACACATGTAGGGTTGTGTCTGAGTCAGGAGAAAGAGGACACATGTAGGGTTGTGTCTGAGTCAGGAGAAAGAGGACACATGTAGGGTTGTGTCTGAGTCAGGAGAAAGAGGACACATGTAGGGTTGTGTCTGAGTCAGGAGAAAGAGGACACATGTAGGGTTGTGTCTGAGTCAGGAGAAAGAGGACACATGTAGGGTTGTGTCTGAGTCAGGAGAAAGAGGACACATGTAGGGTTGTGTCTGAGTCAGGAAAGAAAGAGGACACATGTAGGGTTGTGTCTGAGTCAGGAGAAAGAGGACACATGTTGTGTCTGAGTCAGGAGAAAGAGGACACATGTAGGGTTGTGTCTGAGTCAGGAGAAAGAGGACACATGTAGGGTTGTGTCTGAGTCAGGAGAAAGAGGACACATGTAGGGTTGTGTCTGAGTCAGGAGAAAGAGGGTTGTGTCTGAGTCACATGTAGGGTTGTGTCTGAGTCAGGAGAAAGAGGACACATGTAGGGTTGTTTGAGTGAGGGTTGTGTCAGTCAGAGAAAGAGACACATGTAGGGTTGTGTCTGAGTCAGGAGAAAGAGGACACATGTAGGGTTGTGTCTGAGTCAGGAGAAAGAGGACACATGTAGGGTTGTGTCTGAGTCAGGAGAAAGAGGACACATGTAGGGTTGTGTCTGAGTCAGGAGAAAGAGGACACATGTAGGGTTGTGTCTGAGTCAGGAGAAAGAGGACACATGTAGGGTTGTGTCTGAGTCAGGAGAAAGAGGACACATGTAGGGTTGTGTCTGAGTCAGGAGAAAGAGGACACATGTAGGGTTGTGTCTGAGTCAGGAGAAAGAGGACACATGTAGGGTTGTGTCTGAGTCAGGAGAAAGAGGACACATGTAGGGTTGTGTCTGAGTCAGGAGAAAGAGGACACATGTAGGGTTGTGTCTGAGTCAGGAGAAAGAGGATGTAGGCCTCTAGTCAACCCAGCGGGCAAATATATAACGTGAAATCTTGAAGAAGTCATTTTCTAGTTAAAAGTTGTTTTATTTTCAAACACAAAATAAACAAATTGACTACTTTAAAATAGAGATAGCCTCAATGGCGCTGACAATTCTGTCATAGACACCATATTGGCACAGATACAAAGTCAAGATCTCTGTCTATCTCTATGCCAGCCATTGATATACAGTAATCTCTGTTCAACCCTTCTCCACAAGACAGACTCTTACTTAATCTCTTCAGTTCTGTTTTAAACTGGCTTTGACTGGGGCTGAGTGGCAGGGCGTGGGCCCCACCATGGCAGAAGAGTACAGTAGACTATAAAAAAATGCTGGTGATCTGTATTTTTTAATCCATGTTTACAAAGGTGGACTTGATCGATGGCCTAGTGGCCTTTCTCAAGACAAGAGAAGGACTGCACCCACAATCTTATCTGAAGTGCAGTAGCCCACACGGGTTGTTTACACAGGGAGGGAGTACACAGAGAGAGAGTGAGTCAGAATAGATTTGGGTCAGTGTGCAGGGCGCTGTGCCAGGATAATCCAGGGAAATTGTACAGTCCCCTCAGTCTCAGTTAGCGTGACCTTCATCAGTCCCTCTCGCTCTCCCCAACCCTGCCGTAGACTAACTCCATAACCCAGACTGGGTTATCATCGTTCGGCTGCAGAACAGTTCTTACTGGGACTACTACTCTACGACAGCATAGGCCTAACTCATCAGTGGTTCCCAAACCTTTTGGGGTTGTGTGACCCAACTAGGGCCTGTCAAATGTTCTTGTTACAGACCAAGTAAACATAACAAATTCTACCAGAACACAGTTTTTGCCACCTGTAGCCTATAAAGAACTGTCAGCAACTCAAAACATTCAGAAAGTTTTCAGACTCCTTGACTTTTTCCGCATTTTGTTACATTACAGACTTGTTCTAAAATGGATTAAATAATCACCCCCTCATCAATCTACACACAATACCCAATAATGATAAAGCAAAAACAGGTTTTTAGACATTTTAGCTAAAAATATTTAAGAAATACTGAATTGTAACATACATAAGTATTCAGACCCTTTACTCAGTACATTGTTGAGGCACATTTGACAGTGATTACAGCCTTGATACTTCTTGGGAATGACGCTACAAGCTTGACAGACCTGTACTTGGGGATTTTCTCCCATTTTTCTCTGCAGATCCTCTCAAGCCCTGTCAGGTTGGATGGGGAGTGTCGCTGCACAGGTATTTTCAGGTCTCTCCAGAGATGTTTGATTGGGTTCAAATCTGGGCTCTGGCTGGGCCACTCAAAGACATTCAGAGACTTGTCACAAAGCCACTCCTGCGTTGTGTTGGCTGTGTGCTTAGGGTCGTTGTCCTGTTGGAAGGTGAAGCTTCGCCCCAGGCTGAAGTCCTGAGTGCTCTTAAGCAGGTTTTCATCAAAGGTCTCTCTCTGTATTTTGCTCCGTTCATCGTTCCCTCAATCCTGACTAGTCTCCCAGTCCCTGCCACTGAAAAACATCCCCACAGCATGAGATGCTGCCACCACCAGCAGACACGAGCCTACCAGACAAGCTAAATTACTTCTATGCTCGCTTCGAGGCAAGCAACACTGGGGCATGCATGAGAGCATCAGCTGTTCCGGACGACTGTTTGATCACGCTCTCCGTAGCCGACGTGAGTAAGACCTTTAAACAGGTCAACATTCACAAGGCCGCTGGGCCTGACAGATTAGGAGGTGTCTTAACTAACATTTTCAACATGTCACTGATTGAATCTCTATTACCAACATGTTTCAAGCAGACCACCATAGTCCCTGTGCCCAAAAGCACGTAGGCAACCTGCCTAAATGACTACAGACCCGTAGCACTCACGTCCGTAGCCATGAGGTGCTTTGAAAGGTTGGTAATGGCTCACATCAACACCATTATCCCAGAAACCCTAGACCCACTCCAATTTGCATACCGCCCAAACAGATGATGCAATCTCTATTGCACTCCACACTGCCCTTTCCCACCAGGATAAAAGGAACACCTACGTGAGAATGCTATTCATTGACTACAGCTCAGCGTTCAACACCGTAGTGCCCTCAAAGCTCATCACTAAGCTAAGGATCCTAGGACTAAACACCTCCCTCTGCAACTGGATCCTGGACTTCTTGACGGGCCGCCCCCAGGTGGTGAGGGTAGGTAGCAACACATCTGCCACGCTTATCCTCAACACTGGAGCCCCTCAGGGGTGCGTGCTCAGTCCCCTCCTGTACTACCTGTTCACCCACGACTACATGGTCAGGCACAACTCCAACACCATCATTAAGTTTGCAGACAACACATCAGTGGTAGGCCTGATCAACGACAATGATGAGACAGCCTATAGGGAGGAGGTCAGAGACCTGGCCGGATGGTGCCAGAATAACAACCTATCCCTCAACGTAACCAGGACTAAGGATATGATTGTGGACTACAGGAAAAGGAGGACAGAGCATGCCCCCATTCTCATCGACGCGGCTGTAGTGAAGCAGATTGAGAGCTTCAAGTTCCTTGGTGTTCACATCACCAACAAACTAGAATGGTCCAAACACACCAAGACAGTCGTGAAGAGGGCACGACAAAGCCTATTCCCCCTCAGGAAACTAAAAAGATTTGGCATGGGTCCTCAGATCCTCAAAAGGTTCTACAGCTGCAACATCGAGAGCATGGTTGCATCACTGCCTGGTACGGCATAAACATATCCAGGTGTTAGAATGGCCAAGTCAAAGTCCAGACCTGAATCCAATCGAGAATCTGTGGAAAGAACTGAAAACTGCTGTTCACAAATGCTCTCCATCCAACCTCACTGAGCTCGAGCTGTTTTGCAAGGAGGAATGGGAAAAAATGTCAGTCTCTCGATGTGCAAAACTGATAGAGACATACCCCAAGCGACTTACAGCTGTAATCGCAGCAAAAGGTGGCGCTACAAAGAATTAACTTAAGGGGGCTGAATAATTTTGCACGCCCAATTTTTCAGTTTTTGATTTGTTAAAAAAGTTTGAAATATCCAATAAATGTCGTTCCACTTCATGATTGTGTCCCACTTGTTGTTGATTCTTCACAAAAAAATACAGTTTTATATCTTTATGTTTGAAGCCTGAAATGTGTCAAAAGGTCGCAAAGTTCAAGGGGGCCGAATACTTTGGCAAGGCACTGTATGTTGATCAATATGCTAAATATGACACGGTGAGGACTGTTTTTCTTCTTCAAATGTGACAGTGGTACTATTTGTTTTCCTTCATCCCAGCTGGTTGTCACGCAATCATAGCTCCTGTCTGAGATCACAAAACCATCAACACTCGCAATCATTGCCCTAAAAAACACAATAGTGACTACCAATTAATTCCTTACAGTGACAATGAACAAATACTATTCTCCAAGAATCAACATTAACTGATGTAATCGCAGCAGAGTAGAATCACTAAGAACTTTAATCTGAAGATCTTTAATCTGCTGTTGGCTAAATTACTCCACCGTGAACTTCCATGAACCAATTAGTCCCTTCAGATAAACAGGCTTGTATTCATTAGCGCACACTGTAGCAAAACGTTTTCAAAAAATATACAACGGAAAAAACAGTTGTCCCTCCCTGTTTCAATTAGTTTTTTTTCCGTTTGGTGCATAATGAACAAGACCCGGGTTTTACTCTCGAGAGTCGGTCAGGGCGACCCACCACCGTCGCCCTCGGTACTACCCAGCATTCCTGGGGGCCCTTTCACTGACAGATAATTGCTTTTGCCTCGTGGGAGAGGAGACACTGCCAAAGCGAGCAGACAAAAGCAAATTAAAGGAGCCAAACGACGCTTGAGTGGAAGCATTCAATATATGGTTTCAATAGGCCTTTTGGAAGAACGGTTGGATCGAGTCCAAACACGTTTTCCAAAAAACACAGTTAACTGTAGTTTTTTTTGTGTGTAAAAAATTAAAAATCTTATGATTCTTTAGAGCCCAGTTATTTAGAGATATGTTTGAAGTGTAAGAATGTATGAACATTGTAGTCTTACTGTCCATTGAGAGTGATGAGACACAGAACTAAGACGATGACCCAGAGAGAGGCAAGCCTCACATGTCAGTCAGAGGATTCCCATGGCAACACAATTTATCCATTCATCAACAGTGACATAACTGATTGAGTGTACATAACAGTCCATTTTCCAGTTTACGCTTTCTGGATTACACAGAAACTGCAGATTACGGCAAACTTCCTACACATAATCTACACCACAATCCCAAACATTTTTGAAAGGATGAAACATAATATTTCTGCTTTGCAGGTTAGGAGATTAAAAACAGTATTTGATTGCCTTTTCTATGTGGCTCAGCAACCCATGAGTGCAAAGTTCAAACTAATATCTTAATGAATTCAATGAGACTTTCTATCAAAAATAATATACAGTATAGGCCTATGTGACATGAATTGTATAACAGTAAAATGGGCCATTTCACTAAAGATTCATAACAATATGATCACAGTGGCCTGCCTGCCTGCCTGCCTGCCTGCCTGCCTGCCTGCATACTGTAACTGTATATGTCTAGGTCAACAGTAACTATTACAGATCAAGAAGTGGATCATAGTGAGATGTTGATGAACTACTGAACATGGCCAGGAGCTGAATTGGGTGAGAAGGAAGGCAGTCAGTGGGACACATTCCACCAGGCAGGGGAAGGGAAGGGGGTGGGGACACAATAAGACAGTCAGTGGGACACATTCCACCAGGCAGGGGAAGGGAAGGGGGGGTGACACAATAAGACAGTCAGTGGGACACATTCCACCAGGCAGGGGAAGGGAAGGGGGTGGGGACACAATAAGACAGTCAGTGGGACACATTCCACCAGGCAGGGGAAGGGAAGGGGGTGGGGACACAATAAGACAGTCAGTGGGACACATTCCACCAGGCAGGGGAAGGGAAGGGGGGCGGTGACACAATAAGACAGTCAGTGGGACACATTCCACCAGGCAGGGGAAGGGAAGGGGGTGGGGACACAATAAGACAGTCAGTGGGACACATTCCACCAGGCAGGGGAAGGGAAGGGGTGGGGACACAATAAGACAGTCAGTGGGACACATTCCACCAGGCAGGGGAAGGGAAGGGGGTGGGGACACAATAAGACAGTCAGTGGGACACATTCCACCAGGCAGGGGAAGGGAAGGGGTGGGGACACAATAAGACAGTCAGTGGGACACATTCCACCAGGCAGGGGAAGGGAAGGGGGGGGACACAATAAGACAGTCAGTGGGACACATTCCACCAGGCAGGGGAAGGGAAGGGGGACACAATAAGACAGTCAGTGGGACACATTCCACCAGGCAGGGGAAGGGAAGGGGGGGACACAATAAGAATAAGACAGTCAATTAGTCAGTGGGACACATTCCACCAGGCAGGGGAAGGGAAGGGGGTGGGGACACAATAAGACAGTCAGTGGGACACATTCCACCAGGCAGGGGAAGGAAGGGGGTGGTGACACAATAAGACAGTCAGTGGGACACATTCCACCAGGCAGGGGAAGGGAAGGGGTGGTGACACAATAAGACAGTCAGTGGGACACATTCCACCAGGCAGGGGAAGGGAAGGGGGTGGGACACAATAAGACAGTCAGTGGGACACATTCCACCAGGCAGGGGAAGGGAAGGGGGTGGTGACACAATAAGACAGTCAGTGGGACACATTCCACCAGGCAGGGGAAGGGAAGGGGGTGGTGACACAATAAGACAGTCAGTGGGACACATTCCACCAGGCAGGGAAGGGAAGGGGTGGTGACACAATAAGACAGTCAGTGGGACACATTCCACCAGGCAGGGGAAGGGAAGGGGGGGTGACACAATAAGACAGTCAGTGGGACACATTCCACCAGGCAGGGAAGGGAAGGGGGTGGTGACACAATAAGACAGTCAGTGGGACACATTCCACCAGGCAGGGAAGGGAAGGGGGGGGACACAATAAGACAGTCAGTGGGACACATTCCACCAGGCAGGGGAAGGGAAGGGGGGGGACACAATAAGACAGTCAGTGGGACACATTCCACCAGGCAGGGGAAGGGAAGGGGGGGGGACACAATAAGACAGTCAGTGGGACACATTCCACCAGGCAGGGGAAGGGAAGGGGGGTGACACAATAAGACAGTCAGTGGGACACATTCCACCAGGCAGGGGAAGGGAAGGGGGGGGTGACACAATAAGACAGTCAGTGGGACACATTCCACCAGGCAGGGGAAGGGAAGGGGGGGTGACACAATAAGACAGTCAGTGGGACACATTCCACCAGGCAGGGGAAGGGAAGGGGGGTGACACAATAAGACAGTCAGTGGGACACATTCCACCAGGCAGGGGAAGGGAAGGGGGGTGACACAATAAGACAGTCAGTGGGACACATTCCACCAGGCAGGGGAAGGGAAGGGGGGGACACAATAAGACAGTCAGTGGGACACATTCCACCAGGCAGGGAAGGAAGGGGGGTGACACAATAAGACAGTCAGTGGGACACATTCCACCAGGCAGGGGGAAGGGAAGGGGGGGGTGACACAATAAGACAGTCAGTGGGACACATTCCACCAGGCAGGGGAAGGGAAGGGGGTGGTGACACAATAAGACAGTCAGTGGGACACATTCCACCAGGCAGGGGAAGGGAAGGGGGCGGTGACACAATAAGACAGTCAGTGGGACACATTCCACCAGGCAGGGGAAGGGAAGGGGGGGTGACACAATAAGACAGTCAGTGGGACACATTCCACCAGGCAGGGGAAGGGAAGGGGGTGGTGACACAATAAGACAGTCAGTGGGACACATTCCACCAGGCAGGGGAAGGGAAGGGGGGGTGACACAATAAGACAGTCAGTGGGACACATTCCACCAGGCAGGGGAAGGGAAGGGGGTGGTGACACAATAAGACAGTCAGTGGGACACATTCCACCAGGCAGGGGAAGGGAAGGGGGGTGACACAATAAGACAGTCAGTGGGACACATTCCACCAGGCAGGGAAGGGAAGGGGGGTGACACAATAAGACAGTCAGTGGGACACATTCCACCAGGCAGGGGAAGGAAGGGGGGTGACACAATAAGACAGTCAGTGGGACACATTCCACCAGGCAGGGGAAGGAAAGGGGGTGACACAATAAGACAGTCAGTGGGACACATTCCACCAGGCAGGGGAAGGGAAGGGGGGGGACACAATAAGACAGTCAGTGGGACACATTCCACCAGGCAGGGGAAGGGAAGGGGGGACACAATAAGACAGTCAGTGGGACACATTCCACCAGGCAGGGAAGGGAAGGGGGTGGTGACACAATAAGACAGTCAGTGGGACACATTCCACCAGGCAGGGGAAGGGAAGGGGGGTGACACAATAAGACAGTCAGTGGGACACATTCCACCAGGCAGGGGAAGGGAAGGGGGTGGGACACAATAAGACAGTCAGTGGGACACATTCCACCAGGCAGGGGAAGGGAAGGGGGGTGACACAATAAGACAGTCAGTGGGACACATTCCACCAGGCAGGGGAAGGGAAGGGGGGGGTGACACAATAAGACAGTCAGTGGGACACATTCCACCAGGCAGGGGAAGGGAAGGGGTGGTGACACAATAAGACAGTCAGTGGGACACATTCCACCAGGCAGGGGAAGGGAAGGGGGGGGACACAATAAGACAGTCAGTGGGACACATTCCACCAGGCAGGGGAAGGGAAGGGGGGTGGTGACACAATAAGACAGTCAGTGGGACACATTCCACCAGGCAGGGGAAGGGAAGGGGGGTGACACAATAAGACAGTCAGTGGGACACATTCCACCAGGCAGGGGAAGGGAAGGGGGGGGGGGTGACACAATAAGACAGTCAGTGGGACACATTCCACCAGGCAGGGAAGGGAAGGGGGTGGTGACACAATAAGACAGTCAGTGGGACACATTCCACCAGGCAGGGGAAGGGAAGGGGGCGGTGACACAATAAGACAGTCAGTGGGACACATTCCACCAGGCAGGGGAAGGGAAGGGGGGTGGTGACACAATAAGACAGTCAGTGGGACACATTCCACCAGGCAGGGGAAGGAAGGGGGGTGGTGACACAATAAGACAGTCAGTGGGACACATTCCACCAGGCAGGGGAAGGGAAAGGGGGTGGTGACACAATAAGACAGTCAGTGGGACACATTCCACCAGGCAGGGGAAGGGAAGGGGGTGGGGACACAATAAGACAGTCAGTGGGACACATTCCACCAGGCAGGGGAAGGGAAGGGGGGGTGACACAATAAGACAGTCAGTGGGACACATTCCACCAGGCAGGGAAGGGAAGGGGACAGTCAGTGGGACACATTCCACCAGGCAGGGGAAGGGAAGGGGTGGTGACACAATAAGACAGTCAGTGGGACACATTCCACCAGGCAGGGGAAGGGAAGGGGGGGTGACACACATAAGACAGTCAGTGGGACACATTCCACCAGGCAGGGGAAGGGAAGGGGGGTGACACAATAAGACAGTCAGTGGGACACATTCCACCAGGCAGGGGAAGGGAAGGGGGGGTGACACAATAAGACAGTCAGTGGGACACATTCCACCAGGCAGGGGAAGGGAAGGGGGGGTGACACAATAAGACAGTCAGTGGGACACATTCCACCAGGCAGGGGAAGGGAAGGGGGGACACAATAAGACAGTCAGTGGGACACATTCCACCAGGCAGGGGAAGGGAAGGGGGGGACACAATAAGACAGTCAGTGGGACACATTCCACCAGGCAGGGGAAGGGGGGGGTGACACAATAAGGCAGTCAGTGGGACACATTCCACCAGGCAGGGGGGGAAGGGGGGGACACAATAAGACAGTCAGTGGGACACATTCCACCAGGCAGGGGAAGGGAAGGGGGGGTGACACAATAAGACAGTCAGTGGGACACATTCCACCAGGCAGGGGAAGGAAGGGGGTGGTGACACAATAAGACAGTCAGTGGGACACATTCCACCAGGCAGGGGAAGGGAAGGGGGGACACAATAAGACAGTCAGTGGGACACATTCCACCAGGCAGGGGAAGGGAAGGGGGGGTGACACAATAAGACAGTCAGTGGGACACATTCCACCAGGCAGGGGAAGGGAAGGGGGGTGGTGACACAATAAGACAGTCAGTGGGACACATTCCACCAGGCAGGGGAAGGGAAGGGGGGGTGACACAATAAGACAGTCAGTGGGACACATTCCACCAGGCAGGGGAAGGGAAGGGGGGACACAATAAGACAGTCAGTGGGACACATTCCACCAGGCAGGGGAAGGGAAGGGGGGGGACACAATAAGACAGTCAGTGGGACACATTCCACCAGGCAGGGAAGGGAAGGGGGGTGACACAATAAGACAGTCAGTGGGACACATTCCACCAGGCAGGGGAAGGGAAGGGGGGGTGACACAATAAGACAGTCAGTGGGACACATTCCACCAGGCAGGGGAAGGGAAGGGGGGGACACAATAAGACAGTCAGTGGGACACATTCCACCAGGCAGGGGAAGGGAAGGGGGGGTGACACAATAAGACAGTCAGTGGGACACATTCCACCAGGCAGGGAAGGGAAGGGGGTGGTGACACAATAAGACAGTCAGTGGGACACATTCCACCAGGCAGGGAAGGAAGGGGGGACATAAGACAGTCAGTGGGACATATTAAACCAGGCAGGGGAAGGGAAGGGGGACACAATAAGACAGTCAGTGGGACACATTCCACCAGGCAGGGGAAGGAAGGGGGGGGTGACACAATAAGACAGTCAGTGGGACACATTCCACCAGGCAGGGGAAGGGAAGGGGGGGACACAATAAGACAGTCAGTGGGACACATTCCACCAGGCAGGGGAAGGGAAGGGGGGGTGACACAATAAGACAGTCAGTGGGACACATTCCACCAGGCAGGGGAAGGGAAGGGGGGTGACACAATAAGACAGTCAGTGGGACACATTCCACCAGGCAGGGGAAGGGAAGGGGGTGGTGACACAATAAGACAGTCAGTGGGACACATTCCACCAGGCAGGGAAGGGAAGGGGGGGACACAATAAGACAGTCAGTGGGACACATTCCACCAGGCAGGGGAAGGAAGGGGGGACACAATAAGACAGTCAGTGGGACACATTCCACCAGGCAGGGGAAGGGAAGGGGGGGTGACACAATAAGACAGTCAGTGGGACACATTCCACCAGGCAGGGGAAGGGGGTGGTGACACAATAAGGCAGTCAGTGGGACACATTCCACCAGGCAGGGGAAGGGAAGGGGGGACACAATAATACAGTCAGTGGGACACATTCCACCAGGCAGGGGAAGGGAAGGGGGCGGTGACACAATAAGACAGTCAGTGGGACACATTCCACCAGGCAGGGGAAGGGAAGGGGGGCGGTGACACAATAAGACAGTCAGTGGGACACATTCCACCAGGCAGGGGAAGGGGAGGGGGGCGGTGACACAATAAGACAGTCAGTGGGACACATTCCACCAGGCAGGGAAGGGAAGGGGGGTGACACAATAAGACAGTCAGTGGGACACATTCCACCAGGCAGGGGAAGGGAAGGGGGGGGTGACACAATAAGACAGTCAGTGGGACACATTCCACCAGGCAGGGAAGGGAAGGGGGACACAATAAGACAGTCAGTGGGACACATTCCACCAGGCAGGGGAAGGGAAGGGGGTGGTGACACAATAAGACAGTCAGTGGGACACATTCCACCAGGCAGGGGAAGGGAAGGGGGGACACACAATAAGACAGTCAGTGGGACACATTCCACCAGGCAGGGGAAGGGAAGGGGGTGGTGACACAATAAGACAGTCAGTGGGACACATTCCACCAGGCAGGGGAAGGAAGGGGGGGTGACACAATAAGACAGTCAGTGGGACACATTCCACCAGGCAGGGGAAGGGAAGGGGGGACACAATAAGACAGTCAGTGGGACACATTCCACCAGGCAGGGGAAGGGAAGGGGGACACAATAAGACAGTCAGTGGGACACATTCCACCAGGCAGGGAAGGGAAGGGGGTGGTGACACAATAAGACAGTCAGTGGGACACATTCCACCAGGCAGGGGAAGGGAAGGGGGGTGACACAATAAGACAGTCAGTGGGACACATTCCACCAGGCAGGGGAAGGGAAGGGGGTGACACAATAAGACAGTCAGTGGGACACATTCCACCAGGCAGGGAAGGAAGGGGGGACACAATAAGACAGTCAGTGGGACACATTCCACCAGGCAGGGGAAGGGAAGGGGGGTGACACAATAAGACAGTCAGTGGGACACATTCCACCAGGCAGGGGAAGGGAAGGGGGTGGTGACACAATAAGACAGTCAGTGGGACACATTCCACCAGGCAGGGGAAGGAAGGGGGGTGACACAATAAGACAGTCAGTGGGACACATTCCACCAGGCAGGGGAAGGGAAGGGGGCGGTGACACAATAAGACAGTCAGTGGGACACATTCCACCAGGCAGGGGAAGGGAAGGGGGGGACACAATAAGACAGTCAGTGGGACACATTCCACCAGGCAGGGGAAGGGAAGGGGGGTGACACAATAAGACAGTCAGTGGGACACATTCCACCAGGCAGGGGAAGGGAAGGGGGGGTGACACAATAAGACAGTCAGTGGGACACATTCCACCAGGCAGGGGAAGGGGGAAGGGGTGGTGACACAATAAGACAGTCAGTGGGACACATTCCACCAGGCAGGGGAAAGGGAAGGGGGGTGACACAATAAGACAGTCAGTGGGACACATTCCACCAGGCAGGGGAAGGGAAGGGGGGGTGACACAATAAGACAGTCAGTGGGACACATTCCACCAGGCAGGGGAAGGGAAGGGGGGTGACACAATAAGACAGTCAGTGGGACACATTCCACCAGGCAGGGGAAGGAAGGGGGGGTGACACAATAAGACAGTCAGTGGGACACATTCCACCAGGCAGGGGAAGGGAAGGGGGGGGTGACACAATAAGACAGTCAGTGGGACACATTCCACCAGGCAGGGGAAGGGAAGGGGGGGGTGACACAATAAGACAGTCAGTGGGACACATTCCACCAGGCAGGGGAAGGAAGGGGGGGGGGTGACACAATAAGACAGTCAGTGGGACACATTCCACCAGGCAGGGGAAGGGAAGGGGGTGACACAATAAGACAGTCAGTGGGACACATTCCACCAGGCAGGGGAAGGGAAGGGGGTGACACAATAAGACAGTCAGTGGGACACATTCCACCAGGCAGGGGGAAGGGGGGACACAATAAGACAGTCAGTGGGACACATTCCACCAGGCAGGGGAAGGGAAGGGGGGGTGACACAATAAGACAGTCAGTGGGACACATTCCACCAGGCAGGGGAAGGGAAGGGGGGTGACACAATAAGACAGTCAGTGGGACACATTCCACCAGGCAGGGGAAGGGAAGGGGGGGGTGACACAATAAGACAGTCAGTGGGACACATCCACCAGGCAGGGAAGGGAAGGGGGGGTGACACAATAAGACAGTCAGTGGGACACATTCCACCAGGCAGGGGAAGGGAAGGGGGGGGTGACACAATAAGACAGTCAGTGGGACACATTCCACCAGGCAGGGGAAGGGAAGGGGGGTGACACAATAAGACAGTCAGTGGGACACATTCCACCAGGCAGGGGAAGGGAAGGGGGGGTGACACAATAAGACAGTCAGTGGGACACATTCCACCAGGCAGGGGAAGGGAAGGGGGGACACACAATAAGACAGTCAGTGGGACACATTCCACCAGGCAGGGGAAGGGAAGGGGGTGGTGACACAATAAGACAGTCAGT
Organism: Oncorhynchus nerka; assembly: GCF_034236695.1. Classification (NCBI taxonomy): domain Eukaryota; kingdom Metazoa; phylum Chordata; class Actinopteri; order Salmoniformes; family Salmonidae; genus Oncorhynchus; species Oncorhynchus nerka. The sequence goes on from NC_088422.1 coordinate 85,870,938, forward strand.
GGGACACATTCCACCAGGCAGGGGAAGGGAAGGGGGGGTGACACAATAAGACAGTCAGTGGGACACATTCCACCAGGCAGGGGAAGGGAAGGGGGGACACAATAAGACAGTCAGTGGGACACATTCCACCAGGCAGGGGAAGGGAAGGGGGGTGACACAATAAGACAGTCAGTGGGACACATTCCACCAGGCAGGGAAGGGAAGGGGGGGTGACACAATAAGACAGTCAGTGGGACACATTCCACCAGGCAGGGGAAGGGAAGGGGGACACAATAAGACAGTCAGTGGGACACATTCCACCAGGCAGGGGAAGGGAAGGGGGGGTGACACAATAAGACAGTCAGTGGGACACATTCCACCAGGCAGGGGAAGGGAAGGGGGGTGACACAATAAGACAGTCAGTGGGACACATTCCACCAGGCAGGGGAAGGGAAGGGGGACACAATAAGACAGTCAGTGGGACACATTCCACCAGGCAGGGGAAGGGAAGGGGGGGGTGACACAATAAGACAGTCAGTGGGACACATTCCACCAGGCAGGGGAAGGGAAGGGGGGTGACACAATAAGACAGTCAGTGGGACACATTCCACCAGGCAGGGGAAGGGAAGGGGGGACACAATAAGACAGTCAGTGGGACACATTCCACCAGGCAGGGGAAGGGAAGGGGGACACAATAAGACAGTCAGTGGGACACATTCCACCAGGCAGGGGAAGGGAAGGGGGGGACACAATAAGACAGTCAGTGGGACACATTCCACCAGGCAGGGGAAGGAAGGGGGGGGGTGACACAATAAGACAGTCAGTGGGACACATTCCACCAGGCAGGGGAAGGGAAGGGGGGTGGTGACACAATAAGACAGTCAGTGGGACACATTCCACCAGGCAGGGAAGGGAAGGGGGGGTGACACAATAAGACAGTCAGTGGGACACATTCCACCAGGCAGGGGAAGGGAAGGGGGCGGTGACACAATAAGACAGTCAGTGGGACACATTCCACCAGGCAGGGAAGGGAAGGGGGGACACAATAAGACAGTCAGTGGGACACATTCCACCAGGCAGGGGAAGGGAAGGGGGGTGACACAATAAGACAGTCAGTGGGACACATTCCACCAGGCAGGGGAAGGGAAGGGGGGTGACACAATAAGACAGTCAGTGGGACACATTCCACCAGGCAGGGGAAGGGAAGGGGGGACACAATAAGACAGTCAGTGGGACACATTCCACCAGGCAGGGGAAGGGAAGGGGGTGGTGACACAATAAGACAGTCAGTGGGACACATTCCACCAGGCAGGGGAAGGGAAGGGGGGACACAATAAGACAGTCAGTGGGACACATTCCACCAGGCAGGGGAAGGGAAGGGGGTGGTGACACAATAAGACAGTCAGTGGGACACATTCCACCAGGCAGGGGAAGGGAAGGGGGTGGTGACACAATAAGACAGTCAGTGGGACACATTCCACCAGGCAGGGGAAGGGAAGGGGGGACACAATAAGACAGTCAGTGGGACACATTCCACCAGGCAGGGGAAGGGAAGGGGGGGTGACACAATAAGACAGTCAGTGGGACACATTCCACCAGGCAGGGGAAGGAAGGGGGGTGACACAATAAGACAGTCAGTGGGACACATTCCACCAGGCAGGGGAAGGGAAGGGGGGACACAATAAGACAGTCAGTGGGACACATTCCACCAGGCAGGGGAAGGGAAGGGGGGACACAATAATAAGACAGTCAGTGGGACACATTCCAGGCAGGGGGAAGGGAAGGGGGGGACACAATAAGACAGTCAGTGGGACACATTCCACCAGGCAGGGGAAGGGGGGGGGTGACACAATAAGACAGTCAGTGGGACACATTCCACCAGGCAGGGGAAGGGAAGGGGGGACACAATAATACAGTCAGTGGGACACATTCCACCAGGCAGGGAAGGGAAGGGGGGGTGACACAATAAGACAGTCAGTGGGACACATTCCACCAGGCAGGGGAAGGGAAGGGGGGCGGTGACACAATAAGACAGTCAGTGGGACACATTCCACCAGGCAGGGGAAGGGAAGGGGGGGGTGACACAATAAGACAGTCAGTGGGACACATTCCACCAGGCAGGGGAAGGGAAGGGGGGGCGGTGACACAATAAGACAGTCAGTGGGACACATTCCACCAGGCAGGGGAAGGGAAGGGGGGGTGACACAATAAGACAGTCAGTGGGACACATTCCACCAGGCAGGGGAAGGGAAGGGGGCGGTGACACAATAAGACAGTCAGTGGGACACATTCCACCAGGCAGGGGAAGGGAAGGGGGGGTGACACAATAAGACAGTCAGTGGGACACATTCCACCAGGCAGGGGAAGGGAAGGGGGGGACACAATAAGACAGTCAGTGGGACACATTCCACCAGGCAGGGGAAGGAAGGGGGTGGTGACACAATAAGACAGTCAGTGGGACACATTCCACCAGGCAGGGGAAGGGAAGGGGGGTGACACAATAAGACAGTCAGTGGGACACATTCCACCAGGCAGGGGAAGGGAAGGGGGACACAATAAGACAGTCAGTGGGACACATTCCACCAGGCAGGGAAGGGAAGGGGGGTGACACAATAAGACAGTCAGTGGGACACATTCCACCAGGCAGGGGAAGGAAAGGGGTGGTGACACAATAAGACAGTCAGTGGGACACATTCCACCAGGCAGGGGAAGGGAAGGGGGGAACAATAATACAGTCAGTGGGACATATAAGACAGGGGAAGGGAAGGGGGGGGACACAATCAGTGGGACACATTCCACCAGGCAGGGGAAGGGAAGGGGGGGACACAATAAGACAGTCAGTGGGACACATTCCACCAGGCAGGGGAAGGGAAGGGGGGGTGACACAATAAGACAGTCAGTGGGACACATTCCACCAGGCAGGGGGAAGGGAAGGGGTGGTGACACAATAAGACAGTCAGTGGGACACATTCCACCAGGCAGGGGAAGGGAAGGGGGGTGACACAATAAGACAGTCAGTGGGACACATTCCACCAGGCAGGGGAAGGGAAGGGGGTGGTGACACAATAAGACAGTCAGTGGGACACATTCCACCAGGCAGGGAAGGGAAGGGGGGACACACAATAAGACAGTCAGTGGGACACATTCCACCAGGCAGGGGAAGGGAAGGGGGCGGTGACACAATAAGACAGTCAGTGGGACACATTCCACCAGGCAGGGGAAGGGAAGGGGGGGGTGACACAATAAGACAGTCAGTGGGACACATTCCACCAGGCAGGGAAGGGAAGGGGGGGGTGACACAATAAGACAGTCAGTGGGACACATTCCACCAGGCAGGGGAAGGAAGGGGGGGTGACACAATAAGACAGTCAGTGGGACACATTCCACCAGGCAGGGAAGGGAAGGGGGGACACACAATAAGACAGTCAGTGGGACACATTCCACCAGGCAGGGGAAGGGAAGGGGGTGGTGACACAATAAGACAGTCAGTGGGACACATTCCACCAGGCAGGGGAAGGGAAGGGGGTGACACAATAAGACAGTCAGTGGGACACATTCCACCAGGCAGGGGAAGGGAAGGGGGGGGGGCGGTGACACAATAAGACAGTCAGTGGGACACATTCCACCAGGCAGGGGAAGGGAAGGGGGTGGTGACACAATAAGACAGTCAGTGGGACACATTCCACCAGGCAGGGAAAGGAAGGGGGGTGACACAATAAGACAGTCAGTGGGACACATTCCACCAGGCAGGGGAAGGGAAGGGGGGGGTGACACAATAAGACAGTCAGTGGGACACATTCCACCAGGCAGGGGAAGGGAAGGGGGGTGACACAATAAGACAGTCAGTGGGACACATTCCACCAGGCAGGGAAGGGAAGGGGGTGGTGACACAATAAGACAGTCAGTGGGACACATTCCACCAGGCAGGGGAAGGGAAGGGGGGACACAATAAGGTGGGACAGGCAGGGAAGGGAAGGGGGGACACAATAAGACAGTCAGTGGGACACATTCCACCAGGCAGGGAAAGGAAGGGGGGGTGACACAATAAGACAGTCAGTGGGACACATTCCACCAGGCAGGGGAAGGGAAGGGGGGACACAATAAGACAGTCAGTGGGACACATTCCACCAGGCAGGGAAGGAAGGGGGGTGGTGACACAATAAGACAGTCAGTGGGACACATTCCACCAGGCAGGGGAAGGGAAGGGGTGGTGACACAATAAGACAGTCAGTGGGACACATTCCACCAGGCAGGGGAAGGGAAGGGGGTGGTGACACAATAAGACAGTCAGTGGGACACATTCCACCAGGCAGGGGAAGGGAAGGGGGGGGTGACACAATAAGACAGTCAGTGGGACACATTCCACCAGGCAGGGGAAGGGAAGGGGGGTGACACAATAAGACAGTCAGTGGGACACATTCCACCAGGCAGGGGAAGGGAAGGGGGGGGTGACACAATAAGACAGTCAGTGGGACACATTCCACCAGGCAGGGGAAGGAAGGGGGGGTGACACAATAAGACAGTCAGTGGGACACATTCCACCAGGCAGGGAAGGGAAGGGGGGGGGTGACACAATAAGACAGTCAGTGGGACACATTCCACCAGGCAGGGGAAGGGAAGGGGGGACACACAATAAGACAGTCAGTGGGACACATTCCACCAGGCAGGGAAGGGAAGGGGGGGGTGACACAATAAGACAGTCAGTGGGACACATTCCACCAGGCAGGGGAAGGAAGGGGGTGACACAATAAGACAGTCAGTGGGACACATTCCACCAGGCAGGGGAAGGGAAGGGGGACACACAATAAGACAGTCAGTGGGACACATTCCACCAGGCAGGGGAAGGGAAGGGGTGGTGACACAATAAGACAGTCAGTGGGACACATTCCACCAGGCAGGGGAAGGGAAGGGGGGTGACACAATAAGACAGTCAGTGGGACACATTCCACCAGGCAGGGGAAGGGAAGGGGGGACACAATAAGACAGTCAGTGGGACACATTCCACCAGGCAGGGGAAGGAAGGGGGTGACACAATAAGACAGTCAGTGGGACACATTCCACCAGGCAGGGGAAGGAAGGGGGGGTGACACAATAAGACAGTCAGTGGGACACATTCCACCAGGCAGGGGAAGGGAAGGGGTGGTGACACAATAAGACAGTCAGTGGGACACATTCCACCAGGCAGGGGAAGGAAGGGGTGGTGACACAATAAGACAGTCAGTGGGACACATTCCACCAGGCAGGGGAAGGGAAGGGGGGGTGACACACAAGACAGTCAGTGGGACACATTCCACCAGGCAGGGGAAGGGAAGGGGGGGGTGACACAATAAGACAGTCAGTGGGACACATTCCACCAGGCAGGGGAAGGAAGGGGGGGTGACACAATAAGACAGTCAGTGGGACACATTCCACCAGGCAGGGGAAGGGAAGGGGGGGGGACACAATAAGACAGTCAGTGGGACACATTCCACCAGGCAGGGGAAGGGAAGGGGGGGTGACACAATAAGACAGTCAGTGGGACACATTCCACCAGGCAGGGAAGGGAAGGGGGGACACAATAAGACAGTCAGTGGGACACATTCCACCAGGCAGGGGAAGGGAAGGGGGGACACAATAAGACAGTCAGTGGGACACATTCCACCAGGCAGGGGAAGGGAAGGGGGGACACAATAAGACAGTCAGTGGGACACATTCCACCAGGCAGGGGAAGGGAAGGGGGGGTGGTGACACAATAAGACAGTCAGTGGGACACATTCCACCAGGCAGGGGAAGGGAAGGGGGGGTGACACAATAAGACAGTCAGTGGGACACATTCCACCAGGCAGGGGAAGGGAAGGGGGGACACAATAAGACAGTCAGTGGGACACATTCCACCAGGCAGGGGAAGGGAAGGGGGGGTGACACAATAAGACAGTCAGTGGGACACATTCCACCAGGCAGGGAAGGGAAGGGGGCGGTGACACAATAAGACAGTCAGTGGGACACATTCCACCAGGCAGGGGAAGGGAAGGGGGGTGACACAATAAGACAGTCAGTGGGACACATTCCACCAGGCAGGGAAGGGAAGGGGGGGTGACACAATAAGACAGTCAGTGGGACACATTCCACCAGGCAGGGAAGGGAAGGGGGGGACACACAATAAGACAGTCAGTGGGACACATTCCACCAGGCAGGGGAAGGGAAGGGGGGGTGACACAATAAGACAGTCAGTGGGACACATTCCACCAGGCAGGGGAAGGGAAGGGGGGTGACACAATAAGACAGTCAGTGGGACACATTCCACCAGGCAGGGGAAGGGAAGGGGGGGTGACACAATAAGACAGTCAGTGGGACACATTCCACCAGGCAGGGGAAGGGAAGGGGGGGTGACACAATAAGACAGTCAGTGGGACACATTCCACCAGGCAGGGGAAGGGAAGGGGGCGGTGACACAATAAGACAGTCAGTGGGACACATTCCACCAGGCAGGGGAAGGGAAGGGGGGTGACACAATAAGACAGTCAGTGGGACACATTCCACCAGGCAGGGGAAGGGAAGGGGGGTGACACAATAAGACAGTCAGTGGGACACATTCCACCAGGCAGGGGAAGGGAAGGGGGTGACACAATAAGACAGTCAGTGGGACACATTCCACCAGGCAGGGGAAGGGAAGGGGGGTGACACAATAAGACAGTCAGTGGGACACATTCCACCAGGCAGGGGAAGGAAGGGGGACACAATAAGACAGTCAGTGGGACACATTCCACCAGGCAGGGGAAGGGAAGGGGGGGGTGACACAATAAGACAGTCAGTGGGACACATTCCACCAGGCAGGGGAAGGGAAGGGGGTGACACAATAAGACAGTCAGTGGGACACATTCCACCAGGCAGGGGAAGGGAAGGGGGGGTGACACAATAAGACAGTCAGTGGGACACATTCCACCAGGCAGGGGAAGGGAAGGGGGGGTGACACAATAAGACAGTCAGTGGGACACATTCCACCAGGCAGGGAAGGGAAGGGGGGGGTGACACAATAAGACAGTCAGTGGGACACATTCCACCAGGCAGGGGAAGGGAAGGGGGGGTGACACAATAAGACAGTCAGTGGGACACATTCCACCAGGCAGGGGAAGGGAAGGGGGACACACAATAAGACAGTCAGTGGGACACATTCCACCAGGCAGGGGAAGGGAAGGGGGGGACACAATAAGACAGTCAGTGGGACACATTCCACCAGGCAGGGGAAGGGAAGGGGGGGTGACACAATAAGACAGTCAGTGGGACACATTCCACCAGGCAGGGGAAGGGGGGGCGGTGACACAATAAGACAGTCAGTGGGACACATTCCACCAGGCAGGGGAAGGGAAGGGGGGACACAATAAGACAGTCAGTGGGACACATTCCACCAGGCAGGGGAAGGGAAGGGGGGGGGTGACACAATAAGACAGTCAGTGGGACACATTCCACCAGGCAGGGGAAGGGAAGGGGGGGGACACAATAAGACAGTCAGTGGGACACATTCCACCAGGCAGGGGAAGGGAAGGGGGTGGTGACACAATAAGACAGTCAGTGGGACACATTCCACCAGGCAGGGGAAGGAAGGGGGGGGGTGACACAATAAGACAGTCAGTGGGACACATTCCACCAGGCAGGGGAAGGGAAGGGGGGTGACACAATAAGACAGTCAGTGGGACACATTCCACCAGGCAGGGGAAGGGAAGGGGGGGTGACACAATAAGACAGTCAGTGGGACACATTCCACCAGGCAGGGAAGGGAAGGGGGACACAATAAGACAGTCAGTGGGACACATTCCACCAGGCAGGGGAAGGAAGGGGGGGGTGACACAATAAGACAGTCAGTGGGACACATTCCACCAGGCAGGGGAAGGGAAGGGGGGGTGGTGACACAATAAGACAGTCAGTGGGACACATTCCACCAGGCAGGGGAAGGAAGGGGGGTGACACAATAAGACAGTCAGTGGGACACATTCCACCAGGCAGGGGAAGGGAAGGGGGTGGTGACACAATAAGACAGTCAGTGGGACACATTCCACCAGGCAGGGGAAGGGAAGGGGGGTGACACAATAAGACAGTCAGTGGGACACATTCCACCAGGCAGGGAAGGGAAGGGGGGGACACAATAAGACAGTCAGTGGGACACATTCCACCAGGCAGGGGAAGGGAAGGGGGGTGACACAATAAGACAGTCAGTGGGACACATTCCACCAGGCAGGGGGGAAGGGAAGGGGGACACAATAAGACAGTCAGTGGGACACATTCCACCAGGCAGGGGAAGGGAAGGGGGGGTGACACAATAAGACAGTCAGTGGGACACATTAAACCAGGCAGGGGAAGGGAAGGGGGGGACACAATAAGACAGTCAGTGGGACACATTCCACCAGGCAGGGGAAGGGGGTGGTGACACAATAAGACAGTCAGTGGGACACATTCCACCAGGCAGGGGAAGGGAAGGGGGGGGACACAATAAGACAGTCAGTGGGACACATTCCACCAGGCAGGGGAAGGGAAGGGGGGGGGCGGTGACACAATAAGACAGTCAGTGGGACACATTCCACCAGGCAGGGGAAGGAAGGGGGGGTGACACAATAAGACAGTCAGTGGGACACATTCCACCAGGCAGGGGAAGGGAAGGGGGCGGTGACACAATAAGACAGTCAGTGGGACACATTCCACCAGGCAGGGGAAGGGAAGGGGGCGGTGACACAATAAGACAGTCAGTGGGACACATTCCACCAGGCAGGGGAAGGGAAGGGGGTGGTGACACAATAAGACAGTCAGTGGGACACATTCCACCAGGCAGGGGAAGGGAAGGGGGCGGTGACACAATAAGACAGTCAGTGGGACACATTCCACCAGGCAGGGGAAGGGAAGGGGGGGGGGTGACACAATAAGACAGTCAGTGGGACACATTCCACCAGGCAGGGGAAGGGAAGGGGGGGGTGACACAATAAGACAGTCAGTGGGACACATTCCACCAGGCAGGGGAAGGAAGGGGGTGGTGACACAATAAGACAGTCAGTGGGACACATTCCACCAGGCAGGGGAAGGAAGGGGGGTGACACAATAAGACAGTCAGTGGGACACATTCCACCAGGCAGGGGAAGGGAAGGGGGGTGACACAATAAGACAGTCAGTGGGACACATTCCACCAGGCAGGGGAAGGAAGGGGGGGACACAATAAGACAGTCAGTGGGACACATTCCACCAGGCAGGGAAGGGAAGGGGGGTGGTGACACAATAAGACAGTCAGTGGGACACATTCCACCAGGCAGGGGAAGGGAAGGGGGGAAAATAATACAGTCAGTGGGACACCAGGCAGGGGAAGGGAAGGGGGGGACACAATAAGACAGTCAGTGGGACACATTCCACCAGGCAGGGGAAGGAAGGGGGGGACACAATAAGACAGTCAGTGGGACACATTCCACCAGGCAGGGGAAGGGAAGGGGGGTGACACAATAAGACAGTCAGTGGGACACATTCCACCAGGCAGGGGAAGGGAAGGGAAGGGGGTGGTGACACAATAAGACAGTCAGTGGGACACATTCCACCAGGCAGGGGAAGGGAAAGGGGGTGGTGACACAATAAGACAGTCAGTGGGACACATTCCACCAGGCAGGGGAAGGGAAGGGGGGTGGTGACACAATAAGACAGTCAGTGGGACACATTCCACCAGGCAGGGGAAGGGAAGGGGGGGACACAATAAGACAGTCAGTGGGACACATTCCACCAGGCAGGGGAAGGGAAGGGGGGACACAATAAGACAGTCAGTGGGACACATTCCACCAGGCAGGGGAAGGGAAGGGGGGGACACAATAAGACAGTCAGTGGGACACATTCCACCAGGCAGGGGCAGGGAAGGGGGTGGTGACACAATAAGGCAGTCAGTGGGACATATTGCACCAGGCAGGGGGAAGGGAAGGGGGGACACAATAAGACAGTCAGTGGGACACATTCCACCAGGCAGGGGAAGGGAAGGGGGGGCGGTGACACAATAAGACAGTCAGTGGGACACATTCCACCAGGCAGGGGAAGGGAAGGGGGGTGACACAATAAGACAGTCAGTGGGACACATTCCACCAGGCAGGGGAAGGGAAGGGGGGGTGACACAATAAGACAGTCAGTGGGACACATTCCACCAGGCAGGGGAAGGGAAGGGGGCGGGACACAATAAGACAGTCAGTGGGACACATTCCACCAGGCAGGGGAAGGGAAGGGGGGGTGACACAATAAGACAGTCAGTGGGACACATTCCACCAGGCAGGGGAAGGGAAGGGGGGTGACACAATAAGACAGTCAGTGGGACACATTCCACCAGGCAGGGGAAGGGAAGGGGGGGTGACACAATAAGACAGTCAGTGGGACACATTCCACCAGGCAGGGGAAGGGAAGGGGGGGTGACACAATAAGACAGTCAGTGGGACACATTCCACCAGGCAGGGGAAGGGAAGGGGGTGGTGACACAATAAGACAGTCAGTGGGACACATTCCACCAGGCAGGGGAAGGGAAGGGGGGGTGACACAATAAGACAGTCAGTGGGACACATTCCACCAGGCAGGGGAAGGGAAGGGGGGGGGACACAATAAGACAGTCAGTGGGACACATTCCACCAGGCAGGGGAAGGGAAGGGACACAATAAGACAGTCAGTGGGACACATTCCACCAGGCAGGGAAGGAAGGGGGTGGTGACACATAAGACAGTCAGTGGGACACATTCCACCAGGCAGGGGAAGGGAAGGGGGGACACAATAATACAGTCAGTGGGACACATTAAACCAGGCAGGGGAAGGGAAGGGGGGACACAATAAGACAGTCAGTGGGACACATTCCACCAGGCAGGGAAGGAAGGGGGGGGGACACAATAAGACAGTCAGTGGGACACATTCCACCAGGCAGGGAAGGGAAGGGGGTGGTGACACAATAAGACAGTCAGTGGGACACATTCCACCAGGCAGGGGAATGGAAGGGAAGGGGGTGGTGACACAATAAGACAGTCAGTGGGACACATTCCACCAGGCAGGGGAAGGGAAAGGGGGTGGTGACACAATAAGACAGTCAGTGGGACACATTCCACCAGGCAGGGGAAGGGAAGGGGTGGTGACACAATAAGACAGTCAGTGGGACACATTCCACCAGGCAGGGGAAGGGAAGGGGGGGGGGACACAATAAGACAGTCAGTGGGACACATTCCACCAGGCAGGGGAAGGAAGGGGGGTGACACAAATAAGACAGTCAGTGGGACACATTCCACCAGGCAGGGAAGGGAAGGGGGGGTGACACAATAAGACAGTCAGTGGGACACATTCCACCAGGCAGGGGAAGGGAAGGGGGGTGACACAATAAGACAGTCAGTGGGACACATTCCACCAGGCAGGGGAAGGGAAGGGGGGGGTGACACAATAAGACAGTCAGTGGGACACATTCCACCAGGCAGGGGAAGGGAAGGGGGGTGACACAATAAGACAGTCAGTGGGACACATTCCACCAGGCAGGGGAAGGAAGGGGGGTGACACAATAAGACAGTCAGTGGGACACATTCCACCAGGCAGGGAAAGGAAGGGGGGACACAATAAGACAGTCAGTGGGACACATTCCACCAGGCAGGGGAAGGGAAGGGGGGACACACAATAAGACAGTCAGTGGGACACATTCCACCAGGCAGGGGAAGGGAAGGGGGTGGTGACACAATAAGACAGTCAGTGGGACACATTCCACCAGGCAGGGAAAGGAAGGGGGGACACAATAAGACAGTCAGTGGGACACATTCCACCAGGCAGGGAAGGGAAGGGGGGACACAATAAGACAGTCAGTGGGACACATTCCACCAGGCAGGGAAGGGAAGGGGGGTGACACAATAAGACAGTCAGTGGGACACATTCCACCAGGCAGGGGAAGGAAGGGGGGGTGACACAATAAGACAGTCAGTGGGACACATTCCACCAGGCAGGGGAAGGGAAGGGGGTGGTGACACAATAAGACAGTCAGTGGGACACATTCCACCAGGCAGGGGAAGGGAAGGGGGGTGGTGACACAATAAGACAGTCAGTGGGACACATTCCACCAGGCAGGGGAAGGGAAGGGGGGGTGACACAATAAGACAGTCAGTGGGACACATTCCACCAGGCAGGGGAAGGAAGGGGGCGGTGACACAATAAGACAGTCAGTGGGACACATTCCACCAGGCAGGGGAAGGGAAGGGGGGTGACACAATAAGACAGTCAGTGGGACACATTCCACCAGGCAGGGGAAGGAAGGGGGGGGTGACACAATAAGACAGTCAGTGGGACACATTCCACCAGGCAGGGGAAGGGAAGGGGGGTGACACAATAAGACAGTCAGTGGGACACATTCCACCAGGCAGGGGAAGGGAAGGGGGGGTGACACAATAAGACAGTCAGTGGGACACATTCCACCAGGCAGGGGAAGGGAAGGGGGGGTGACACAATAAGACAGTCAGTGGGACACATTCCACCAGGCAGGGGAAGGGAAGGGGGGGACACAATAAGACAGTCAGTGGGACACATTCCACCAGGCAGGGAAGGGAAGGGGGGACACAATAAGACAGTCAGTGGGACACATTCCACCAGGCAGGGGAAGGGAAGGGGGGTGACACAATAAGACAGTCAGTGGGACACATTCCACCAGGCAGGGGAAGGGAAGGGGGGGGTGACACAATAAGACAGTCAGTGGGACACATTCCACCAGGCAGGGGAAGGGAAGGGGGGACACACAATAAGACAGTCAGTGGGACACATTCCACCAGGCAGGGGAAGGGAAGGGGGGACACAATAAGACAGTCAGTGGGACACATTCCACCAGGCAGGGAAGGGAAGGGGGGTGACACAATAAGACAGTCAGTGGGACACATTCCACCAGGCAGGGGAAGGGAAGGGGGGGTGACACAATAAGACAGTCAGTGGGACACATTCCACCAGGCAGGGGAAGGGAAGGGGGGTGACACAATAAGACAGTCAGTGGGACACATTCCACCAGGCAGGGGAAGGGAAGGGGGGTGACACAATAAGACAGTCAGTGGGACACATTCCACCAGGCAGGGGAAGGGAAGGGGGGGTGACACAATAAGACAGTCAGTGGGACACATTCCACCAGGCAGGGAAGGGAAGGGGGGTGACACAATAAGACAGTCAGTGGGACACATTCCACCAGGCAGGGGAAGGGAAGGGGGTGGGACACAATAAGACAGTCAGTGGGACACATTCCACCAGGCAGGGAAGGAAGGGGGGTGACACAATAAGACAGTCAGTGGGACACATTCCACCAGGCAGGGAAGGGAAGGGGGGTGACACAATAAGACAGTCAGTGGGACACATTCCACCAGGCAGGGAAGGGAAGGGGGGACACAATAAGACAGTCAGTGGGACACATTCCACCAGGCAGGGGGAAGGGAAGGGGTGGTGACACAATAAGACAGTCAGTGGGACACATTCCACCAGGCAGGGGAAGGGAAGGGGGGTGACACAATAAGACAGTCAGTGGGACACATTCCACCAGGCAGGGGAAGGGGAAGGACAGGTGGGACACATAAGACAGACAGTCAGTGGGACACATTCCACCAGGCAGGGAAGGGAAGGGGGGGTGACACAATAAGACAGTCAGTGGGACACATTCCACCAGGCAGGGGAAGGGAAGGGGGGTGGTGACACAATAAGACAGTCAGTGGGACACATTCCACCAGGCAGGGGAAGGAAAGGGGGACACAATAAGACAGTCAGTGGGACACATTCCACCAGGCAGGGAAGGGAAGGGGGGTGACACAATAAGACAGTCAGTGGGACACATTCCACCAGGCAGGGGAAGGGAAGGGGGGGGACACACAATAAGACAGTCAGTGGGACACATTCCACCAGGCAGGGGAAGGAAGGGGGGGTGACACAATAAGACAGTCAGTGGGACACATTCCACCAGGCAGGGAAGGGAAGGGGGGGTGACACAATAAGACACAATAAGACAGTCAGTGGGACACATTCCACCAGGCAGGGGAAGGAAGGGGGTGGTGACACAATAAGACAGTCAGTGGGACACATTCCACCAGGCAGGGGAAGGGAAGGGGGTGGTGACACAATAAGACAGTCAGTGGGACACATTCCACCAGGCAGGGAAGGGAAGGGGGGGACACAATAAGACAGTCAGTGGGACACATTCCACCAGGCAGGGAAGGGAAGGGGGGTGACACAATAAGACAGTCAGTGGGACACATTCCACCAGGCAGGGGAAGGAAGGGGGGGACACAATAAGACAGTCAGTGGGACACATTCCACCAGGCAGGGGAAGGGAAGGGGCGGTGACACAATAAGACAGTCAGTGGGACACATTCCACCAGGCAGGGGAAGGGAAGGGGGTGACACAATAAGACAGTCAGTGGGACACATTCCACCAGGCAGGGGAAGGGAAGGGGGGGTGACACAATAAGACAGTCAGTGGGACACATTCCACCAGGCAGGGGAAGGGAAGGGGGGGTGACACAATAAGACAGTCAGTGGGACACATTCCACCAGGCAGGGGAAGGGAAGGGGGGTGACACAATAAGACAGTCAGTGGGACACATTCCACCAGGCAGGGGAAGGAAGGGGGGGTGACACAATAAGACAGTCAGTGGGACACATTCCACCAGGCAGGGGAAGGGAAGGGGGGGACACAATAAGACAGTCAGTGGGACACATTCCACCAGGCAGGGGAAGGGAAGGGGGTGGTGACACAATAAGACAGTCAGTGGGACACATTCCACCAGGCAGGGGAAGGGAAGGGGGGTGACACAATAAGACAGTCAGTGGGACACATTCCACCAGGCAGGGGAAGGGAAGGGGGGGACACAATAAGACAGTCAGTGGGACACATTCCACCAGGCAGGGGAAGGGAAGGGGTGGTGACACAATAAGACAGTCAGTGGGACACATTCCACCAGGCAGGGGAAGGGAAGGGGGGGGACACAATAATACAGTCAGTGGGACACATTAAACCAGGCAGGGGAAGGGAAGGGGGGGGACACAATAAGACAGTCAGTGGGACACATTCCACCAGGCAGGGGAAGGGAAGGGGGGTGACACAATAAGACAGTCAGTGGGACACATTCCACCAGGCAGGGGAAGGGGGGGGTGACACAATAAGACAGTCAGTGGGACACATTCCACCAGGCAGGGGAAGGGAAGGGGGGTGACACAATAAGACAGTCAGTGGGACACATTCCACCAGGCAGGGGAAGGGAAGGGGGGACACACAATAAGACAGTCAGTGGGACACATTCCACCAGGCAGGGGAAGGGAAGGGGGTGGTGACACAATAAGACAGTCAGTGGGACACATTCCACCAGGCAGGGGAAGGGAAGGGGGGTGACACAATAAGACAGTCAGTGGGACACATTCCACCAGGCAGGGGAAGGGAAGGGGGGGACACAATAAGACAGTCAGTGGGACACATTCCACCAGGCAGGGAAGGGAAGGGGGGACACACAATAAGACAGTCAGTGGGACACATTCCACCAGGCAGGGGAAGGGAAGGGGGTGGTGACACAATAAGACAGTCAGTGGGACACATTCCACCAGGCAGGGGAAGGAAGGGGGGGTGACACAATAAGACAGTCAGTGGGACACATTCCACCAGGCAGGGGAAGGGAAGGGGGACACAATAAGACAGTCAGTGGGACACATTCCACCAGGCAGGGGAAGGGAAGGGGGGACAATAAGACAGTCAGTGGGACACATTCCACCAGGCAGGGGAAGGGAAGGGGGGACACAATAAGACAGTCAGTGGGACACATTCCACCAGGCAGGGAATGGAAGGAAGGGGGGTGACACAATAAGACAGTCAGTGGGACACATTCCACCAGGCAGGGGAAGGGAAAGGGGGGTGACACAATAAGACAGTCAGTGGGACACATTCCACCAGGCAGGGGAAGGGAAGGGGGGTGGTGACACAATAAGACAGTCAGTGGGACACATTCCACCAGGCAGGGGAAGGAAGGGGGGGTGACACAATAAGACAGTCAGTGGGACACATTCCACCAGGCAGGGAAGGGAAGGGGGGGTGACACAATAAGACAGTCAGTGGGACACATTCCACCAGGCAGGGAAGGGAAGGGGGGGGTGACACAATAAGACAGTCAGTGGGACACATTCCACCAGGCAGGGGAAGGGAAGGGGGTGACACAATAAGACAGTCAGTGGGACACATTCCACCAGGCAGGGAAGGGAAGGGGGACACAATAAGACAGTCAGTGGGACACATTCCACCAGGCAGGGAAGGGAAGGGGGGGTGACACAATAAGACAGTCAGTGGGACACATTCCACCAGGCAGGGGAAGGGAAGGGGGGGTGACACAATAAGACAGTCAGTGGGACACATTCCACCAGGCAGGGGAAGGGAAGGGGGTGGTGACACAATAAGACAGTCAGTGGGACACATTCCACCAGGCAGGGGAAGGAAGGGGGGGGTGACACAATAAGACAGTCAGTGGGACACATTCCACCAGGCAGGGGAAGGGAAGGGGGGGTGGTGACACAATAAGACAGTCAGTGGGACACATTCCACCAGGCAGGGGAAGGGAAGGGGGCGGTGACACAATAAGACAGTCAGTGGGACACATTCCACCAGGCAGGGGAAGGAAGGGGGGTGACACAATAAGACAGTCAGTGGGACACATTCCACCAGGCAGGGGAAGGGAAGGGGGGGACACACAATAAGACAGTCAGTGGGACACATTCCACCAGGCAGGGAAGGGAAGGGGGGGTGACACAATAAGACAGTCAGTGGGACACATTCCACCAGGCAGGGGAAGGGAAGGGGGGTGACACAATAAGACAGTCAGTGGGACACATTCCACCAGGCAGGGGAAGGAAGGGGGGGTGACACAATAAGACAGTCAGTGGGACACATTCCACCAGGCAGGGGAAGGGAAGGGGGGTGACACAATAAGACAGTCAGTGGGACACATTCCACCAGGCAGGGGAAGGGAAGGGGGGGGTGACACAATAAGACAGTCAGTGGGACACATTCCACCAGGCAGGGAAGGGAAGGGGGGTGACACAATAAGACAGTCAGTGGGACACATTCCACCAGGCAGGGGAAGGGAAGGGGGGGGTGACACAATAAGACAGTCAGTGGGACACATTCCACCAGGCAGGGGAAGGGAAGGGGGGACACAATAAGACAGTCAGTGGGACACATTCCACCAGGCAGGGGAAGGGAAGGGGTGGTGACACAATAAGACAGTCAGTGGGACACATTCCACCAGGCAGGGGAAGGGAAGGGGGACACACAATAAGACAGTCAGTGGGACACATTCCACCAGGCAGGGGAAGGGAAGGGGGGGACACAATAAGACAGTCAGTGGGACACATTCCACCAGGCAGGGGAAGGGAAGGGGGGGTGACACAATAAGACAGTCAGTGGGACACATTCCACCAGGCAGGGGAAGGAAGGGGGGGGTGACACAATAAGACAGTCAGTGGGACACATTCCACCAGGCAGGGAAGGGGGAAGGGGTGGTGACACAATAAGACAGTCAGTGGGACACATTCCACCAGGCAGGGAAGGGAAGGGGGTGGTGACACAATAAGACAGTCAGTGGGACACATTCCACCAGGCAGGGGAAGGGAAGGGGGTGGTGACACAATAAGACAGTCAGTGGGACACATTCCACCAGGCAGGGGAAGGGAAGGGGGGGGTGGTGACACAATAAGACAGTCAGTGGGACACATTCCACCAGGCAGGGGAAGGGAAGGGGTGGTGAAGACAGTCAGTGGGACACATTCCACCAGGCAGGGGAAGGGAAGGGGGGGACACAATAAGACAGTCAGTGGGACACATTCCACCAGGCAGGGGAAGGAAGGGGGGTGACACAATAAGACAGTCAGTGGGACACATTCCACCAGGCAGGGGAAGGGAAGGGGGCGGTGACACAATAAGACAGTCAGTGGGACACATTCCACCAGGCAGGGGAAGGGAAGGGGGTGGGTGACACAATAAGACAGTCAGTGGGACACATTCCACCAGGCAGGGGAAGGAAGGGGGGTGACACAATAAGACAGTCAGTGGGACACATTCCACCAGGCAGGGGAAGGGAAGGGGGTGGTGACACAATAAGACAGTCAGTGGGACACATTCCACCAGGCAGGGGAAGGAAGGGGGGTGACACAATAAGACAGTCAGTGGGACACATTCCACCAGGCAGGGGAAGGGAAGGGGGGACACAATAAGACAGTCAGTGGGACACATTCCACCAGGCAGGGGAAGGGAAGGGGGGGTGACACAATAAGACAGTCAGTGGGACACATTCCACCAGGCAGGGGAAGGGAAGGGGGTGGGGACACAATAAGACAGTCAGTGGGACACATTCCACCAGGCAGGGGAAGGGAAGGGGGGGTGACACAATAAGACAGTCAGTGGGACACATTCCACCAGGCAGGGGAAGGAAGGGAACAATAAGACAGTCAGTGGGACACATTCCACCAGGCAGGGAAGGGAAGGGGGGGTGACACAATAAGACAGTCAGTGGGACACATTCCACCAGGCAGGGGAAGGGAAGGGGGGACACAATAAGACAGTCAGTGGGACACATTCCACCAGGCAGGGAAGGGAAGGGGGGTGGTGACACAATAAGACAGTCAGTGGGACACATTCCACCAGGCAGGGGAAGGGAAGGGGGGGACACAATAAGACAGTCAGTGGGACACATTCCACCAGGCAGGGGAAGGGAAGGGGGTGACACAATAAGACAGTCAGTGGGACACATTCCACCAGGCACACAATAAGACAGTCAGTGGGACACATTCCACCAGGCAGGGGAAGGGAAGGGGGGTGACACAATAAGACAGTCAGTGGGACACATTCCACCAGGCAGGGGAAGGGAAGGGGGGGTGACACAATAAGACAGTCAGTGGGACACATTCCACCAGGCAGGGGAAGGGAAGGGACACAATAAGACAGTCAGTGGGACACATTCCACCAGGCAGGGGAAGGAAGGGGGTGGTGACACAATAAGACAGTCAGTGGGACACATTCCACCAGGCAGGGGAAGGGAAGGGGGGACACAATAAGACAGTCAGTGGGACACATTCCACCAGGCAGGGGAAGGGAAGGGGGGGTGACACAATAAGACAGTCAGTGGGACACATTCCACCAGGCAGGGGAAGGGAAGGGGGGACACAATAAGACAGTCAGTGGGACACATTCCACCAGGCAGGGGAAGGGAAGGGGTGGTGACACAATAAGACAGTCAGTGGGACACATTCCACCAGGCAGGGGAAGGGAAGGGGGGGTGACACAATAAGACAGTCAGTGGGACACATTCCACCAGGCAGGGGAAGGGAAGGGGGGGTGACACAATAAGACAGTCAGTGGGACACATTCCACCAGGCAGGGGAAGGAAGGGGGGTGACACAATAAGACAGTCAGTGGGACACATTCCACCAGGCAGGGAAGGGAAGGGGGGACACACAATAAGACAGTCAGTGGGACACATTCCACCAGGCAGGGGAAGGGAAGGGGGTGGTGACACAATAAGACAGTCAGTGGGACACATTCCACCAGGCAGGGGAAGGGAAGGGGGTGGGACACAATAAGACAGTCAGTGGGACACATTCCACCAGGCAGGGAAGGGAAGGGGGGCGGTGACACAATAAGACAGTCAGTGGGACACATTCCACCAGGCAGGGGAAGGGAAGGGGGGTGACACAATAAGACAGTCAGTGGGACACATTCCACCAGGCAGGGGAAGGGAAGGGGGGGTGACACAATAAGACAGTCAGTGGGACACATTCCACCAGGCAGGGGAAGGAAGGGGGGTGACACAATAAGACAGTCAGTGGGACACATTCCACCAGGCAGGGGAAGGGAAGGGGGGTGACACAATAAGACAGTCAGTGGGACACATTCCACCAGGCAGGGGGGAAGGGGGGGTGACACAATAAGACAGTCAGTGGGACACATTCCACCAGGCAGGGGAAGGGAAGGGGGGACACAATAAGACAGTCAGTGGGACACATTCCACCAGGCAGGGGAAGGGAAGGGGGTGGTGACACAATAAGACAGTCAGTGGGACACATTCCACCAGGCAGGGGAAGGAAGGGGGGGTGACACAATAAGACAGTCAGTGGGACACATTCCACCAGGCAGGGAAGGGAAGGGGGTGACACAATAAGACAGTCAGTGGGACACATTCCACCAGGCAGGGGAAGGGAAGGGGGGTGACACAATAAGACAGTCAGTGGGACACATTCCACCAGGCAGGGGAAGGGAAGGGGGGACACACAATAAGACAGTCAGTGGGACACATTCCACCAGGCAGGGAAGGGAAGGGGGGGTGACACAATAAGACAGTCAGTGGGACACATTCCACCAGGCAGGGGAAGGAAGGGGGGTGACACAATAAGACAGTCAGTGGGACACATTCCACCAGGCAGGGGAAGGGAAGGGGGGGTGACACAATAAGACAGTCAGTGGGACACATTCCACCAGGCAGGGGAAGGGAAGGGGGGGTGACACAATAAGACAGTCAGTGGGACACATTCCACCAGGCAGGGGAAGGAAGGGGGTGGTGACACAATAAGACAGTCAGTGGGACACATTCCACCAGGCAGGGAAGGAAGGGGGGTGACACAATAAGACAGTCAGTGGGACACATTCCACCAGGCAGGGGAAGGGAAGGGGGTGGTGACACAATAAGACAGTCAGTGGGACACATTCCACCAGGCAGGGGAAGGGAAGGGGGTGGGACACAATAAGACAGTCAGTGGGACACATTCCACCAGGCAGGGGAAGGGAAGGGGGGGCGGTGACACAATAAGACAGTCAGTGGGACACATTCCACCAGGCAGGGGAAGGGAAGGGGGTGACACAATAAGACAGTCAGTGGGACACATTCCACCAGGCAGGGGAAGGGAAGGGGGGGTGACACAATAAGACAGTCAGTGGGACACATTCCACCAGGCAGGGGAAGGGAAGGGGGGGTGACACAATAAGACAGTCAGTGGGACACATTCCACCAGGCAGGGGAAGGGAAGGGGGGGGTGACACAATAAGACAGTCAGTGGGACACATTCCACCAGGCAGGGGAAGGGAAGGGGGGTGACACAATAAGACAGTCAGTGGGACACATTCCACCAGGCAGGGGAAGGGAAGGGGGGGACACAAATAAGACAGTCAGTGGGACACATTCCACCAGGCAGGGGAAGGGAAGGGGGTGGTGACACAATAAGACAGTCAGTGGGACACATTCCACCAGGCAGGGGAAGGGAAGGGGGGTGACACAATAAGACAGTCAGTGGGACACATTCCACCAGGCAGGGGAAGGGAAGGGGGGGTGACACAATAAGACAGTCAGTGGGACACATTCCACCAGGCAGGGGAAGGGAAGGGGGTGGTGACACAATAAGACAGTCAGTGGGACACATTCCACCAGGCAGGGGAAGGGAAGGGGGGACACAATAAGACAGTCAGTGGGACACATTCCAACCAGGCAGGGGAAGGGAAGGGGGGGGACACAATAAGACAGTCAGTGGGACACATTCCACCAGGCAGGGAAGGGAAGGGGGGGACACAATAAGACAGTCAGTGGGACACATTCCACCAGGCAGGGGAAGGAAGGGGGGGGTGACACAATAAGACAGTCAGTGGGACACATTCCACCAGGCAGGGGAAGGGAAGGGGGGGACACAATAAGACAGTCAGTGGGACACATTCCACCAGGCAGGGGAAGGGAAGGGGGGGTGACACAATAAGACAGTCAGTGGGACACATTCCACCAGGCAGGGGAAGGGAAGGGGGTGGTGACACAATAAGACAGTCAGTGGGACACATTCCACCAGGCAGGGGAAGGAAGGGGGGGTGACACAATAAGACAGTCAGTGGGACACATTCCACCAGGCAGGGGAAGGGAAGGGGGGGACACAATAAGACAGTCAGTGGGACACATTCCACCAGGCAGGGGAAGGAAGGGGGGGACACACAATAAGACAGTCAGTGGGACACATTCCACCAGGCAGGGGAAGGGAAGGGGTGGTGACACAATAAGACAGTCAGTGGGACACATTCCACCAGGCAGGGGAAGGGAAGGGGGGTGACACAATAAGACAGTCAGTGGGACACATTCCACCAGGCAGGGAAGGGAAGGGGGGGACACAATAAGACAGTCAGTGGGACACATTCCACCAGGCAGGGGAAGGGAAGGGGGGACACAATAAGACAGTCAGTGGGACACATTCCACCAGGCAGGGGAAGGGAAGGGGGGTGACACAATAAGACAGTCAGTGGGACACATTCCACCAGGCAGGGGAATGGAAGGAAGGGGGTGGTGACACAATAAGACAGTCAGTGGGACACATTCCACCAGGCAGGGGAAGGGAAGGGGTGGTGACACAATAAGACAGTCAGTGGGACACATTCCACCAGGCAGGGGAAGGAAGGGGGTGGTGACACAATAAGACAGTCAGTGGGACACATTCCACCAGGCAGGGGAAGGGAAGGGGGGGCAGGGGAAGGAAAGGGGCGGTGACACAATAAGACAGTCAGTGGGACACATTCCACCAGGCAGGGAAGGGAAGGGGGGGTGACACAATAAGACAGTCAGTGGGACACATTCCACCAGGCAGGGAAGGGAAGGGGGTGGTGACACAATAAGACAGTCAGTGGGACACATTCCACCAGGCAGGGGAAGGGAAGGGGGGGACACAATAAGACAGTCAGTGGGACACATTCCACCAGGCAGGGGAAGGGAAGGGGGGGGACACAATAAGACAGTCAGTGGGACACATTCCACCAGGCAGGGGAAGGGAAGGGGGGGGAATGGTGACACAATAAGACAGTCAGTGGGACACATTCCACCAGGCAGGGGAAGGGAAGGGGGTGGTGACACAATAAGACAGTCAGTGGGACACATTCCACCAGGCAGGGAAGGGAAGGGGGTGGTGACACAATAAGACAGTCAGTGGGACACATTCCACCAGGCAGGGGAAGGGAAGGGGGGGTGACACAATAAGACAGTCAGTGGGACACATTCCACCAGGCAGGGGAAGGGAAGGGGGCGGTGACACAATAAGACAGTCAGTGGGACACATTCCACCAGGCAGGGGAAGGGAAGGGGGGGTGACACAATAAGACAGTCAGTGGGACACATTCCACCAGGCAGGGGAAGGGAAGGGGGGTGACACAATAAGACAGTCAGTGGGACACATTCCACCAGGCAGGGGAAGGGAAGGGGGGTGACACAATAAGACAGTCAGTGGGACACATTCCACCAGGCAGGGGAAGGGAAGGGGGTGACACAATAAGACAGTCAGTGGGACACATTCCACCAGGCAGGGGAAGGGAAGGGGGGTGACACAATAAGACAGTCAGTGGGACACATTCCACCAGGCAGGGGAAGGGAAGGGGGGGACACAATAAGACAGTCAGTGGGACACATTCCACCAGGCAGGGAAGGGAAGGGGGGCGGTGACACAATAAGACAGTCAGTGGGACACATTCCACCAGGCAGGGGAAGGGAAGGGGGGTGACACAATAAGACAGTCAGTGGGACACATTCCACCAGGCAGGGGAAGGGAAGGGGGGGGTGACACAATAAGACAGTCAGTGGGACACATTCCACCAGGCAGGGGAAGGGAAGGGGGGGACACAATAAGACAGTCAGTGGGACACATTCCACCAGGCAGGGGAAGGGAAGGGGGTGGTGACACAATAAGACAGTCAGTGGGACACATTCCACCAGGCAGGGAAGGGAAGGGGGGGGTGACACAATAAGACAGTCAGTGGGACACATTCCACCAGGCAGGGGAAGGGAAGGGGGTGACACAATAAGACAGTCAGTGGGACACATTCCAC
The DNA here is from genome assembly GCF_034236695.1 of Oncorhynchus nerka. Classification (NCBI taxonomy): domain Eukaryota; kingdom Metazoa; phylum Chordata; class Actinopteri; order Salmoniformes; family Salmonidae; genus Oncorhynchus; species Oncorhynchus nerka. The sequence continues at coordinate 85,894,747 of NC_088422.1, forward strand.
CAGGCAGGGGAAGGGAAGGGGGGGACACAATAAGACAGTCAGTGGGACACATTCCACCAGGCAGGGGAAGGGAAGGGGGGTGACACAATAAGACAGTCAGTGGGACACATTCCACCAGGCAGGGGAATGGAAGGGAAGGGGGTGGTGACACAATAAGACAGTCAGTGGGACACATTCCACCAGGCAGGGAAGGGAAGGGGGGTGACACAATAAGACAGTCAGTGGGACACATTCCACCAGGCAGGGGAAGGGAAGGGGGTGGTGACACAATAAGACAGTCAGTGGGACACATTCCACCAGGCAGGGGAAGGGAAGGGGGCGGTGACACAATAAGACAGTCAGTGGGACACATTCCACCAGGCAGGGGAAGGGAAGGGGTGGTGACACAATAAGACAGTCAGTGGGACACATTCCACCAGGCAGGGGAAGGGAAGGGGGGGACACAATAAGACAGTCAGTGGGACACATTCCACCAGGCAGGGGAAGGGAAGGGGGGGTGACACAATAAGACAGTCAGTGGGACACATTCCACCAGGCAGGGGAAGGGAAGGGGGCGGTGACACAATAAGACAGTCAGTGGGACACATTCCACCAGGCAGGGGAAGGGAAGGGGGGGTGACACAATAAGACAGTCAGTGGGACACATTCCACCAGGCAGGGAAGGGAAGGGGGGTGACACAATAAGACAGTCAGTGGGACACATTCCACCAGGCAGGGGAAGGGAAGGGGGTGGTGACACAATAAGACAGTCAGTGGGACACATTCCACCAGGCAGGGAAGGGAAGGGGGGACACAATAAGACAGTCAGTGGGACACATTCCACCAGGCAGGGAAGGGAAGGGGGGTGACACAATAAGACAGTCAGTGGGACACATTCCACCAGGCAGGGAAGGGAAGGGGGGGTGACACAATAAGACAGTCAGTGGGACACATTCCACCAGGCAGGGAAGGGAAGGGGGGGTGACACAATAAGACAGTCAGTGGGACACATTCCACCAGGCAGGGGAAGGGAAGGGGGCGGTGACACAATAAGACAGTCAGTGGGACACATTCCACCAGGCAGGGAAGGGAAGGGGGGTGACACAATAAGACAGTCAGTGGGACACATTCCACCAGGCAGGGAAGGGAAGGGGGGTGACACAATAAGACAGTCAGTGGGACACATTCCACCAGGCAGGGAAGGGAAGGGGGGGTGACACAATAAGACAGTCAGTGGGACACATTCCACCAGGCAGGGGAAGGGAAGGGGGGACACAATAAGACAGTCAGTGGGACACATTCCACCAGGCAGGGGAAGGGAAGGGGGGTGACACAATAAGACAGTCAGTGGGACACATTCCACCAGGCAGGGGAAGGGAAGGGGGGGGTGACACAATAAGACAGTCAGTGGGACACATTCCACCAGGCAGGGGAAGGAAAGGGGGGTGACACAATAAGACAGTCAGTGGGACACATTCCACCAGGCAGGGAAGGGAAGGGGGGGTGACACAATAAGACAGTCAGTGGGACACATTCCACCAGGCAGGGGAAGGGAAGGGGGTGACACAATAAGACAGTCAGTGGGACACATTCCACCAGGCAGGGGAAGGGAAGGGGGTGGTGACACAATAAGACAGTCAGTGGGACACATTCCACCAGGCAGGGGAAGGGAAGGGGGGGTGACACAATAAGACAGTCAGTGGGACACATTCCACCAGGCAGGGGAAGGGAAGGGGGGGGTGACACAATAAGACAGTCAGTGGGACACATTCCACCAGGCAGGGAAGGGAAGGGGGCGGTGACACAATAAGACAGTCAGTGGGACACATTCCACCAGGCAGGGAAGGGAAGGGGGTGGTGACACAATAAGACAGTCAGTGGGACACATTCCACCAGGCAGGGAAGGGAAGGGGGGGTGACACAATAAGACAGTCAGTGGGACACATTCCACCAGGCAGGGGAAGGGAAGGGGGTGGGTGACACAATAAGACAGTCAGTGGGACACATTCCACCAGGCAGGGAAGGGAAGGGGGGGTGACACAATAAGACAGTCAGTGGGACACATTCCACCAGGCAGGGGAAGGGAAGGGGGGGTGACACAATAAGACAGTCAGTGGGACACATTCCACCAGGCAGGGGAAGGGAAGGGGGCGGTGACACAATAAGACAGTCAGTGGGACACATTCCACCAGGCAGGGGAAGGGAAGGGGGGTGACACAATAAGACAGTCAGTGGGACACATTCCACCAGGCAGGGGAAGGGAAGGGGGTGACACAATAAGACAGTCAGTGGGACACATTCCACCAGGCAGGGGAAGGGAAGGGGGTGGTGACACAATAAGACAGTCAGTGGGACACATTCCACCAGGCAGGGGAAGGGAAGGGGGACACAATAAGACAGTCAGTGGGACACATTCCCAGGCAGGGGAAGGGAAGGGGGGGACACAATAAGACAGTCAGTGGGACACATTCCACCAGGCAGGGGAAGGGAAGGGGGGGTGACACAATAAGACAGTCAGTGGGACACATTCCACCAGGCAGGGGGAAGGGAAGGGGGGTGACACAATAAGACAGTCAGTGGGACACATTCCACCAGGCAGGGGAAGGAAGGGAAGGGGTGGTGACACAATAAGACAGTCAGTGGGACACATTCCACCAGGCAGGGGAAGGGAAGGGGGTGGTGACACAATAAGACAGTCAGTGGGACACATTCCACCAGGCAGGGGAAGGGAAGGGGGTGGTGACACAATAAGACAGTCAGTGGGACACATTCCACCAGGCAGGGAAGGGAAGGGGCGGTGACACAATAAGACAGTCAGTGGGACACATTCCACCAGGCAGGGGAAGGGAAGGGGGTGGTGACACAATAAGACAGTCAGTGGGACACATTCCACCAGGCAGGGGAAGGAAGGGGGGGGGGTCAGTGGGACACATTCCACCAGGCAGGGAAGGGAAGGGACACAATAAGACAGTCAGTGGGACACATTCCACCAGGCAGGGGAAGGGAAGGGGGGGGGTGACACAATAAGACAGTCAGTGGGACACATTCCACCAGGCAGGGGAAGGGAAGGGACACAATAAGACAGTCAGTGGGACACATTCCACCAGGCAGGGGAAGGGAAGGGGGGTGGTGACACAATAAGACAGTCAGTGGGACACATTCCACCAGGCAGGGGAAGGGAAGGGGGGTGACACAATAAGACAGTCAGTGGGACACATTCCACCAGGCAGGGGAAGGAAGGGGGGACACAATAAGACAGTCAGTGGGACACATTCCACCAGGCAGGGGAAGGAAGGGGGGACACAATAAGACAGTCAGTGGGACACATTCCACCAGGCAGGGGAAGGGAAGGGACACAATAAGACAGTCAGTGGGACACATTCCACCAGGCAGGGGAAGGGAAGGGGGGGGACACAATAAGACAGTCAGTGGGACACATTCCACCAGGCAGGGGAAGGGAAGGGGGCGGTGACACAATAAGACAGTCAGTGGGACACATTCCACCAGGCAGGGAAGGGAAGGACACAATAAGACAGTCAGTGGGACACATTCCACCAGGCAGGGGAAGGGAAGGGGGTGACACAATAAGACAGTCAGTGGGACACATTCCACCAGGCAGGGGAAGGAAGGGGGTGGTGACACAATAAGACAGTCAGTGGGACACATTCCACCAGGCAGGGAAGGGAAGGGGGGGACACAATAAGACAGTCAGTGGGACACATTCCACCAGGCAGGGGAAGGGAAGGGGGGGACACAATAAGACAGTCAGTGGGACACATTCCACCAGGCAGGGGAAGGGAAAGGGGGGTGACACAATAAGACAGTCAGTGGGACACATTCCACCAGGCAGGGGAAGGGAAGGGACACAATAAGACAGTCAGTGGGACACATTCCACCAGGCAGGGGAAGGGAAGGGGGCGGTGACACAATAAGACAGTCAGTGGGACACATTCCACCAGGCAGGGGAAGGGAAGGGGGGTGACACAATAAGACAGTCAGTGGGACACATTCCACCAGGCAGGGAAGGGAAGGGACAGACAGTCAGTGGGACACATTCCACCAGGCAGGGGAAGGGAAGGGGGGGGTGACACAATAAGACAGTCAGTGGGACACATTCCACCAGGCAGGGAAGGGGGAAGGGACACAATAAGACAGTCAGTGGGACACATTCCACCAGGCAGGGGAAGGGAAGGGGGTGACACAATAAGACAGTCAGTGGGACACATTCCACCAGGCAGGGGAAGGGAAGGGGGACACAATAAGACAGTCAGTGGGACACATTCCACCAGGCAGGGAAGGGAAGGGGGTGGTGACACAATAAGACAGTCAGTGGGACACATTCCACCAGGCAGGGGAAGGGAAGGGGGCGGTGACACAATAAGACAGTCAGTGGGACACATTCCACCAGGCAGGGGAAGGGAAGGGGGCGGGGACACAATAAGACAGTCAGTGGGACACATTCCACCAGGCAGGGGAAGGGAAGGGGGGGTGACACAATAAGACAGTCAGTGGGACACATTCCACCAGGCAGGGGAAGGGAAGGGGGGTGACACAATAAGACAGTCAGTGGGACACATTCCACCAGGCAGGGGAAGGGAAGGGAAGGGACACAATAAGACAGTCAGTGGGACACATTCCACCAGGCAGGGAAGGGAAGGGGGGTGACACAATAAGACAGTCAGTGGGACACATTCCACCAGGCAGGGGAAGGGAAGGGGGTGACACAATAAGACAGTCAGTGGGACACATTCCACCAGGCAGGGAAGGGAAGGGGGGGTGACACAATAAGACAGTCAGTGGGACACATTCCACCAGGCAGGGGAAGGGAAGGGGGGTGGTGACACAATAAGACAGTCAGTGGGACACATTCCACCAGGCAGGGGAAGGGAAGGGACACAATAAGACAGTCAGTGGGACACATTCCACCAGGCAGGGGAAGGGAAGGGACACAATAAGACAGTCAGTGGGACACATTCCACCAGGCAGGGGAAGGGAAGGGGGGTGACACAATAAGACAGTCAGTGGGACACATTCCACCAGGCAGGGGAAGGAAGGGGGTGGTGACACAATAAGACAGTCAGTGGGACACATTCCACCAGGCAGGGGAAGGGAAGGGGGGACACAATAAGACAGTCAGTGGGACACATTCCACCAGGCAGGGGAAGGGAAGGGGGCGGTGACACAATAAGACAGTCAGTGGGACACATTCCACCAGGCAGGGGAAGGGAAGGGGGCGGTGACACAATAAGACAGTCAGTGGGACACATTCCACCAGGCAGGGGAAGGGAAGGGGGGGTGACACAATAAGACAGTCAGTGGGACACATTCCACCAGGCAGGGAAGGGAAGGGGGGGTGACACAATAAGACAGTCAGTGGGACACATTCCACCAGGCAGGGGAAGGGAAGGGGGGGTGACACAATAAGACAGTCAGTGGGACACATTCCACCAGGCAGGGAAGGGAAGGGGGTGGTGACACAATAAGACAGTCAGTGGGACACATTCCACCAGGCAGGGGAAGGGAAGGGGGGTGACACAATAAGACAGTCAGTGGGACACATTCCACCAGGCAGGGAAGGGAAGGGGGCGGTGACACAATAAGACAGTCAGTGGGACACATTCCACCAGGCAGGGGAAGGGAAGGGGGGACACAATAAGACAGTCAGTGGGACACATTCCACCAGGCAGGGGAAGGGAAGGGGGTGGTGACACAATAAGACAGTCAGTGGGACACATTCCACCAGGCAGGGGAAGGGAAGGGGGGGACACAATAAGACAGTCAGTGGGACACATTCCACCAGGCAGGGGAAGGGAAGGGGGGGTGACACAATAAGACAGTCAGTGGGACACATTCCACCAGGCAGGGGAAGGGAAGGGGGTGGTGACACAATAAGACAGTCAGTGGGACACATTCCACCAGGCAGGGGAAGGGAAGGGGGGGACACATTCCACCAGGCAGACACAATAAGACAGTCAGTGGGACACATTCCACCAGGCAGGGGAAGGGAAGGGGGACACACAATAAGACAGTCAGTGGGACACATTCCACCAGGCAGGGGAAGGGAAGGGGGGGTGACACAATAAGACAGTCAGTGGGACACATTCCACCAGGCAGGGGAAGGGAAGGGGGGGGGTGACACAATAAGACAGTCAGTGGGACACATTCCACCAGGCAGGGGAAGGGAAGGGGGGTGACACAATAAGACAGTCAGTGGGACACATTCCACCAGGCAGGGGAAGGGAAGGGGGGTGGTGACACAATAAGACAGTCAGTGGGACACATTCCACCAGGCAGGGGAAGGGAAGGGGGGTGACACAATAAGACAGTCAGTGGGACACATTCCACCAGGCAGGGGAAGGGAAGGGGTGGTGACACAATAAGACAGTCAGTGGGACACATTCCACCAGGCAGGGAAGGGAAGGGGGGACACAATAAGACAGTCAGTGGGACACATTCCACCAGGCAGGGGAAGGGAAGGGGGACACAATAAGACAGTCAGTGGGACACATTCCACCAGGCAGGGGAAGGGAAGGGGGGGACACAATAAGACAGTCAGTGGGACACATTCCACCAGGCAGGGAAGGGAAGGGGGGTGACACAATAAGACAGTCAGTGGGACACATTCCACCAGGCAGGGGAAGGGAAGGGGGGTGGTGACACAATAAGACAGTCAGTGGGACACATTCCACCAGGCAGGGGAAGGGAAGGGGTGGTGACACAATAAGACAGTCAGTGGGACACATTCCACCAGGCAGGGGAAGGGAAGGGGGTGGTGACACAATAAGACAGTCAGTGGGACACATTCCACCAGGCAGGGGAAGGGAAGGGGGGGTGACACAATAAGACAGTCAGTGGGACACATTCCACCAGGCAGGGGAAGGGAAGGGGGGTGACACAATAAGACAGTCAGTGGGACACATTCCACCAGGCAGGGGAAGGGAAGGGGGGGTGACACAATAAGACAGTCAGTGGGACACATTCCACCAGGCAGGGGAAGGGAAGGGACACAATAAGACAGTCAGTGGGACACATTCCACCAGGCAGGGGAAGGGAAGGGGGGCGGTGACACAATAAGACAGTCAGTGGGACACATTCCACCAGGCAGGGGAAGGGAAGGGACACAATAAGACAGTCAGTGGGACACATTCCACCAGGCAGGGAAGGGAAGGGACCCTAATAGCAGTCAGTGGGACACATTCCACCAGGCAGGGGAAGGGAAGGGGGTGGTGACACAATAAGACAGTCAGTGGGACACATTCCACCAGGCAGGGGAAGGGGGGGGGACACAATAAGACAGTCAGTGGGACACATTCCACCAGGCAGGGGAAGGGAAGGGGGGGGGACACAATAAGACAGTCAGTGGGACACATTCCACCAGGCAGGGGAAGGGAAGGGGGTGACACAATAAGACAGTCAGTGGGACACATTCCACCAGGCAGGGGAAGGGAAGGGGGTGGGGACACAATAAGACAGTCAGTGGGACACATTCCACCAGGCAGGGAAGGGAAGGGGCGGTGACACAATAAGACAGTCAGTGGGACACATTCCACCAGGCAGGGGAAGGGGACACAATAAGACAGTCAGTGGGACACATTCCACCAGGCAGGGGAAGGGAAGGGACACAATAAGACAGTCAGTGGGACACATTCCACCAGGCAGGGGAAGGGAAGGGGGGGACACAATAAGACAGTCAGTGGGACACATTCCACCAGGCAGGGGAAGGGAAAGGGGGGACACAATAAGACAGTCAGTGGGACACATTCCACCAGGCAGGGAAGGGAAGGGGGTGGTGACACAATAAGACAGTCAGTGGGACACATTCCACCAGGCAGGGGAAGGGAAGGGGGCGGTGACACAATAAGACAGTCAGTGGGACACATTCCACCAGGCAGGGGAAGGGAAGGGACACAATAAGACAGTCAGTGGGACACATTCCACCAGGCAGGGGAAGGGAAGGGACACAATAAGACAGTCAGTGGGACACATTCCACCAGGCAGGGGAAGGGAAGGGAAGGGACACAATAAGACAGTCAGTGGAACACATTCCACCAGGTAGGGGAAGGGAAGGGACACAATAAGACAGTCAGTGGGACACATTCCACCATGCAGGGGAAGGGAAGGGACACAATAAGACAGTCAGTGGGACACATTCCACCAGGCAGGGGAAGGGAAGGGGGGGGGGACACAATAAGACAGTCAGTGGGACACATTCCACCAGGCAGGGGAAGGGAAAGGGGGCGGTGACACAATAAGACAGTCAGTGGGACACATTCCACCAGGCAGGGGAAGGGAAGGGGGCGGTGACACAATAAGACAGTCAGTGGGACACATTCCACCAGGCAGGGAAGGGAAGGGGGCGGTGACACAATAAGACAGTCAGTGGGACACATTCCACCAGGCAGGGGAAGGGAAGGGGGGTGACACAATAAGACAGTCAGTGGGACACATTCCACCAGGCAGGGGAAGGGAAGGGGGGGACACAATAAGACAGTCAGTGGGACACATTCCACCAGGCAGGGGAAGGGAAGGGGGTGGTGACACAATAAGACAGTCAGTGGGACACATTCCACCAGGCAGGGGAAGGGAAGGGGGGGACACAATAAGACAGTCAGTGGGACACATTCCACCAGGCAGGGAAGGGAAGGGGGGGGTGACACAATAAGACAGTCAGTGGGACACATTCCACCAGGCAGGGAAGGGGGGCGGTGACACAATAAGACAGTCAGTGGGACACATTCCACCAGGCAGGGGAAGGGAAGGGGGCGGTGACACAATAAGACAGTCAGTGGGACACATTCCACCAGGCAGGGGAAGGGAAGGGGGGGACACAATAAGACAGTCAGTGGGACACATTCCACCAGGCAGGGAAGGGAAGGGGGGACACACAATAAGACAGTCAGTGGGACACATTCCACCAGGCAGGGGAAGGGAAGGGGGGTGACACAATAAGACAGTCAGTGGGACACATTCCACCAGGCAGGGGAATGGAAGGGAAGGGGGTGGTGACACAATAAGACAGTCAGTGGGACACATTCCACCAGGCAGGGGAAGGGAAAGGGGGTGGTGACACAATAAGACAGTCAGTGGGACACATTCCACCAGGCAGGGGAAGGGAAGGGGGTGGTGACACAATAAGACAGTCAGTGGGACACATTCCACCAGGCAGGGGAAGGGAAGGGGGGTGGGTGACACAATAAGACAGTCAGTGGGACACATTCCACCAGGCAGGGGAAGGGAAGGGGGTGGTGACACAATAAGACAGTCAGTGGGACACATTCCACCAGGCAGGGGAAGGGAAGGGGGGGGACAATAAGACAGTCAGTGGGACACATTCCACCAGGCAGGGGAAGGAAGGGACACAATAAGACAGTCAGTGGGACACATTCCACCAGGCAGGGGAAGGGAAGGGGGGGACACAATAAGACAGTCAGTGGGACACATTCCACCAGGCAGGGGAAGGGAAGGGGGGGGGTGACACAATAAGACAGTCAGTGGGACACATTCCACCAGGCAGGGGAAGGGAAGGGACACAATAAGCAGTCAGTGGGACACATTCCACCAGGCAGGGGAAGGGAAGGGGGTGGTGACACAATAAGACAGTCAGTGGGACACATTCCACCAGGCAGGGAAGGGAAGGGAAGGGACACAATAAGACAGTCAGTGGGACACATTCCACCAGGCAGGGGAAGGGAAGGGGGGGGCACAATAAGACAGTCAGTGGGACACATTCCACCAGGCAGGGGAAGGGAAGGGACACAATAAGACAGTCAGTGGGACACATTCCACCAGGCAGGGGAAGGGAAGGGGGTGGGGACACAATAAGACAGTCAGTGGGACACATTCCACCAGGCAGGGGAAGGGAAGGGGGCGGTGACACAATAAGACAGTCAGTGGGACACATTCCACCAGGCAGGGGAAGGGGACACAATAAGACAGTCAGTGGGACACATTCCAACAGGCAGGGGAAGGGGGCGGTGACACAATAAGACAGTCAGTGGGACACATTCCACCAGGCAGGGGAAGGGAAGGGACACAATAAGACAGTCAGTGGGACACATTCCACCAGGCAGGGGAAGGGAAGGGAAGGGACACAATAAGACAGTCAGTGGGACACATTCCACCAGGCAGGGGAAGGGAAGGGGGGACACAATAAGACAGTCAGTGGGACACATTCCACCAGGCAGGGGAAGGGAAGGGGTGGGGACACAATAAGACAGTCAGTGGGACACATTCCACCAGGCAGGGGAAGGGAAGGGGGCGGTGACACAATAAGACAGTCAGTGGGACACATTCCACCAGGCAGGGGAAGGCAGGGAAGGGGGGACACAATAAGACAGTCAGTGGGACACATTCCACCAGGCAGGGGAAGGGAAGGGAAGGGACACAATAAGACAGTCAGTGGAACACATTCCACCAGGTAGGGGAAGGGAAGGGACACAATAAGACAGTCAGTGGGACACATTCCACCATGCAGGGGAAGGGAAGGGACACAATAAGACAGTCAGTGGGACACATTCCACCAGGCAGGGGAAGGGAAGGGGGTGGTGACACAATAAGACAGTCAGTGGGACACATTCCACCAGGCAGGGGAAGGGAAGGGGGGGGTGACACAATAAGACAGTCAGTGGGACACATTCCACCAGGCAGGGGAAGGGAAGGGGGGGTGGTGACACAATAAGACAGTCAGTGGGACACATTCCACCAGGCAGGGGAAGGGAAGGGGGTGGTGACACAATAAGACAGTCAGTGGGACACATTCCACCAGGCAGGGGAAGGGAAGGGGTGGTGACACAATAAGACAGTCAGTGGGACACATTCCACCAGGCAGGGGAATGGAAGGGAAGGGGGTGGTGACACAATAAGACAGTCAGTGGGACACATTCCACCAGGCAGGGGAAGGGAAGGGGTGGTGACACAATAAGACAGTCAGTGGGACACATTCCACCAGGCAGGGGAAGGGAAGGGGGGTGACACAATAAGACAGTCAGTGGGACACATTCCACCAGGCAGGGGAAGGGAAGGGGGGGACACAATAAGACAGTCAGTGGGACACATTCCACCAGGCAGGGGAAGGGAAGGGGGCGGTGACACAATAAGACAGTCAGTGGGACACATTCCACCAGGCAGGGGAAGGGAAGGGGGGCGGTGACACAATAAGACAGTCAGTGGGACACATTCCACCAGGCAGGGGAAGGGAAGGGGGTGGTGACACAATAAGACAGTCAGTGGGACACATTCCACCAGGCAGGGGAAGGGAAGGGGGTGGTGACACAATAAGACAGTCAGTGGGACACATTCCACCAGGCAGGGGAAGGGAAGGGGGGTGGTGACACAATAAGACAGTCAGTGGGACACATTCCACCAGGCAGGGGAAGGGAAGGGGGGGGCACAATAAGACAGTCAGTGGGACACATTCCACCAGGCAGGGGAAGGGAAGGGACACAATAAGACAGTCAGTGGGACACATTCCACCAGGCAGGGGAAGGGAAGGGGGGCGGTGACACAATAAGACAGTCAGTGGGACACATTCCACCAGGCAGGGGAAGGGAAGGGACACAATAAGACAGTCAGTGGGACACATTCCACCAGGCAGGGGAAGGGAAGGGACCCTAATAGCAGTCAGTGGGACACATTCCACCAGGCAGGGGAAGGGAAGGGGGGTGGTGACACAATAAGACAGTCAGTGGGACACATTCCACCAGGCAGGGGAAGGGAAGGGAAGGGACACAATAAGACAGTCAGTGGGACACATTCCACCAGGCAGGGGAAGGAAGGGGGGTGACACAATAAGACAGTCAGTGGGACACATTCCACCAGGCAGGGAAGGGAAGGGACACAATAAGACAGTCAGTGGGACACATTCCACCAGGCAGGGGAAGGGAAGGGGTGGGGACACAATAAGACAGTCAGTGGGACACATTCCACCAGGCAGGGGAAGGGAAGGGGGCGGTGACACAATAAGACAGTCAGTGGGACACATTCCACCAGGCAGGGGAAGGGGACACAATAAGACAGTCAGTGGGACACATTCCAACAGGCAGGGGAAGGGAAGGGGGCGGTGACACAATAAGACAGTCAGTGGGACACATTCCACCAGGCAGGGGAAGGGAAGGGACACAATAAGACAGTCAGTGGGACACATTCCACCAGGCAGGGGAAGGGAAGGGAAGGGACACAATAAGACAGTCAGTGGGACACATTCCACCAGGCAGGGGAAGGGAAAGGGGGGGGACACAATAAGACAGTCAGTGGGACACATTCCACCAGGCAGGGGAAGGGAAGGGGGTGGGGACACAATAAGACAGTCAGTGGGACACATTCCACCAGGCAGGGGAAGGGAAGGGGGCGGTGACACAATAAGACAGTCAGTGGGACACATTCCACCAGGCAGGGGAAGGGAAGGGACACAATAAGACAGTCAGTGGGACACATTCCACCAGGCAGGGGAAGGGAAGGGACACAATAAGACAGTCAGTGGGACACATTCCACCAGGCAGGGGAAGGGAAGGGAAGGGACACAATAAGACAGTCAGTGGGACACATTCCACCAGGCAGGGGAAGGGAAGGGACACAATAAGACAGTCAGTGGGACACATTCCACCAGGCAGGGGAAGGGAAGGGGGGCGGTGACACAATAAGACAGTCAGTGGGACACATTCCACCAGGCAGGGAAGGGAAGGGGGGGGTGACACAATAAGACAGTCAGTGGGACACATTCCACCAGGCAGGGAAGGGAAGGGGGGGGTGGTGACACAATAAGACAGTCAGTGGGACACATTCCACCAGGCAGGGGAAGGGAAGGGGGTGGTGACACAATAAGACAGTCAGTGGGACACATTCCACCAGGCAGGGGAAGGGAAGGGGTGGTGACACAATAAGACAGTCAGTGGGACACATTCCACCAGGCAGGGGAAGGGAAGGGGGGGTGGTGACACAATAAGACAGTCAGTGGGACACATTCCACCAGGCAGGGGAAGGGAAGGGGGTGGTGACACAATAAGACAGTCAGTGGGACACATTCCACCAGGCAGGGGAAGGGAAGGGACACAATAAGACAGTCAGTGGGACACATTCCACCAGGCAGGGAAGGGAAGGGGGGACACAATAAGACAGTCAGTGGGACACATTCCACCAGGCAGGGGAAGGAAGGGGCGGTGACACAATAAGACAGTCAGTGGGACACATTCCACCAGGCAGGGGAAGGGAAGGGGGTGGTGACACAATAAGACAGTCAGTGGGACACATTCCACCAGGCAGGGGAAGGGAAGGGGGCGGTGACACAATAAGACAGTCAGTGGGACACATTCCACCAGGCAGGGGAAGGGAAGGGGGTGGTGACACAATAAGACAGTCAGTGGGACACATTCCACCAGGCAGGGGAAGGGAAGGGGGTGGTGACACAATAAGACAGTCAGTGGGACACATTCCACCAGGCAGGGAAGGGAAGGGACACAATAAGACAGTCAGTGGGACACATTCCACCAGGCAGGGGAAGGGAAGGGGGGTGACACAATAAGACAGTCAGTGGGACACATTCCACCAGGCAGGGGAAGGAAGGGGGTGCGGTGACACAATAAGACAGTCAGTGGGACACATTCCACCAGGCAGGGGAAGGGAAGGGACACAATAAGACAGTCAGTGGGACACATTCCACCAGGCAGGGGAAGGGAAGGGGGTGGTGACACAATAAGACAGTCAGTGGGACACATTCCACCAGGCAGGGGAAGGGAAGGGGGGGACACAATAAGACAGTCAGTGGGACACATTCCACCAGGCAGGGAAGGAAGGGAAGGGACACAATAAGACAGTCAGTGGGACACATTCCACCAGGCAGGGGAAGGGAAGGGGCGGTGACACAATAAGACAGTCAGTGGGACACATTCCACCAGGCAGGGGAAGGGAAGGGACACAATAAGACAGTCAGTGGGACACATTCCACCAGGCAGGGAAGGAAGGGAAGGGACACAATAAGACAGTCAGTGGGACACATTCCACCAGGCAGGGGAAGGGAAGGGGGTGGTGACACAATAAGACAGTCAGTGGGACACATTCCACCAGGCAGGGGAAGGGAAGGGAAGGGACACAATAAGACAGTCAGTGGGACACATTCCACCAGGCAGGGGAAGGAAGGGGGGCACAATAAGACAGTCAGTGGGACACATTCCACCAGGCAGGGGAAGGGAAGGGACACAATAAGACAGTCAGTGGGACACATTCCACCAGGCAGGGGAAGGGAAGGGGTGGGGACACAATAAGACAGTCAGTGGGACACATTCCACCAGGCAGGGAAGGGAAGGGACACAATAAGACAGTCAGTGGGACACATTCCACCAGGCAGGGAAGGGAAGGGGGTGGTGACACAATAAGACAGTCAGTGGGACACATTCCACCAGGCAGGGGAAGGAAGGGACACAATAAGACAGTCAGTGGGACACATTCCACCAGGCAGGGAAGGGAAGGGGGGGACACAATAAGACAGTCAGTGGGACACATTCCACCAGGCAGGGGAAGGGAAGGGGCCGTGACACAATAAGACAGTCAGTGGGACACATTCCACCAGGCAGGGGAAGGGAAGGGGGGGACGGTGACACAATAAGACAGTCAGTGGGACACATTCCACCAGGCAGGGGAAGGGAAGGGGGCGGTGACACAATAAGACAGTCAGTGGGACACATTCCACCAGGCAGGGGAAGGGAAGGGGGCGGGACACAATAAGACAGTCAGTGGGACACATTCCACCAGGCAGGGGAAGGGAAGGGGGGGGACACAATAAGACAGTCAGTGGGACACATTCCACCAGGCAGGGGAAGGGAAGGGGGTGGGGACACAATAAGACAGTCAGTGGGACACATTCCACCAGGCAGGAGAAGGGAAGGGAAGGGGGTGGGGACACAATAAGACAGTCAGTGGGACACATTCCACCAGGCAGGGGAAGGGAAGGGACACAATAAGACAGTCAGTGGGACACATTCCACCAGGCAGGGGAAGGGAAGGGGGTGGTGACACAATAAGACAGTCAGTGGGACACATTCCACCAGGCAGGGGAAGGGAAGGGGGGGACACAATAAGACAGTCAGTGGGACACATTCCACCAGGCAGGGGAAGGGAAGGGGGCGGTGACACAATAAGACAGTCAGTGGGACACATTCCACCAGGCAGGGGAAGGGAAGGGGGCGGGGACACAATAAGACAGTCAGTGGGACACATTCCACCAGGCAGGGGAAGGGAAGGGGGCGGTGACACAATAAGACAGTCAGTGGGACACATTCCACCAGGCAGGGGAAGGGAAGGGGTGGTGACACAATAAGACAGTCAGTGGGACACATTCCACCAGGCAGGGAAGGGAAGGGGGTGGTGACACAATAAGACAGTCAGTGGGACACATTCCACCAGGCAGGGGAAGGGAAGGGACACAATAAGACAGTCAGTGGGACACATTCCACCAGGCAGGGGAAGGGAAGGGAAGGGACACAATAAGACAGTCAGTGGGACACATTCCACCAGGCAGGGGAAGGGAAGGGGGCGGTGACACAATAAGACAGTCAGTGGGACACATTCCACCAGGCAGGGGAAGGGAAGGGACACAATAAGACAGTCAGTGGGACACATTCCACCAGGCAGGGGAAGGAAGGGGGTGGTGACACAATAAGACAGTCAGTGGGACACATTCCACCAGGCAGGGGAAGGGAAGGGGGGACACAATAAGACAGTCAGTGGGACACATTCCACCAGGCAGGGGAAGGGAAGGGGGGACACAATAAGACAGTCAGTGGGACACATTCCACCAGGCAGGGGAAGGGAAGGGGGGGACACAATAAGACAGTCAGTGGGACACATTCCACCAGGCAGGGGAAGGGAAGGGACACAATAAGACAGTCAGTGGGACACATTCCACCAGGCAGGGGAAGGGAAGGGGGTGGGACACAATAAGACAGTCAGTGGGACACATTCCACCAGGCAGGGGAAGGGAAGGGAAGGGACACAATAAGACAGTCAGTGGGACACATTCCACCAGGCAGGGGAAGGGAAGGGGCACACAATAAGACAGTCAGTGGGACACATTCCACCAGGCAGGGGAAGGGAAGGGGCGGGGACACAATAAGACAGTCAGTGGGACACATTCCACCAGGCAGGGGAAGGGAAGGTGGGGAACAATAAGACAGTCAGTGGGACACATTCCACCAGGCAGGGGAAGGGACACAATAAGACAGTCAGTGGGACACATTCCACCAGGCAGGGGAAGGGAAGGGAGACAATAAGACAGTCAGTGGGACACATTCCACCAGGCAGGGGAAGGGAAGGGGGGGGGCACAATAAGACAGTCTGTGGGACACATTCCACCAGGCAGGGGAAGGGAAGGGGGTGGTGACACAATAAGACAGTCAGTGGGACACATTCCACCAGGCAGGGGAAGGGAAGGGGCCGGTGACACAATAAGACAGTCAG
This sequence comes from Oncorhynchus nerka, assembly GCF_034236695.1. NCBI lineage: Eukaryota > Metazoa > Chordata > Actinopteri > Salmoniformes > Salmonidae > Oncorhynchus > Oncorhynchus nerka. The sequence goes on from NC_088422.1 coordinate 85,911,172, forward strand.
TGGGACACATTCCACCAGGCAGGGGAAGGGAAGGGGGCGGTGACACAATAAGACAGTCAGTGGGACACATTCCACCAGGCAGGGGAAGGGAAGGGGGTGGTGACACAATAAGACAGTCAGTGGGACACATTCCACCAGGCAGGGGAAGGGAAGGGGGCGGTGACACAATAAGACAGTCAGTGGGACACATTCCACCAGGCAGGGGAAGGGAAGGGGGGGGGGACACAATAAGACAGTCAGTGGGACACATTCCACCAGGCAGGGGAAGGGAAGGGGTGGGGACACAATAAGACAGTCAGTGGGACACATTCCACCAGGCAGGAGAAAGGGAAGGGAAGGGGGTGGGGACACAATAAGACAGTCAGTGGGACACATTCCACCAGGCAGGGGAAGGGAAGGGACACAATAAGACAGTCAGTGGGACACATTCCACCAGGCAGGGGAAGGGAAGGGGGTGGTGACACAATAAGACAGCCAGTGGGACACATTCCACCAGGCAGGGGAAGGGAAGGGGGTGGGGACACAATAAGACAGTCAGTGGGACACATTCCACCAGGCAGGGGAAGGGAAGGGGGCGGTGACACAATAAGACAATCAGTGGGACACATTCCACCAGGCAGGGGAAGGGAAGGGGGGCGGGGACACAATAAGACAGTCAGTTGGACACATTCCACCAGGCAGGGGAAGGGAAGGGAAGGGACACAATAAGACATTCTATTCATTCCATTGTATTTACCAGGATGGTAATGTCTGAAACACCATTCACTGTTTCTCAGGTTGGGAATGCGATCCATAAAAACTATAGAATTTGATAGAATTCATAAAGTATTCTTTGTTATTGAATTAAAGGTAGATAGTCTAATCTCATCCATTTTGAAGGCAGTCCCACCAGAGTTGGATTCAATTACATTTAAATGAAATAAATTCAGGAAATAAACTTAAACTACATTGACTGAATTGAAATGGAATTGACCCCAACACCAGTCCCACCACTTGCAAAAGCCCAAGCTCACTCTCTGAATGTTTCGTTCTGAGTTCATCAGTTTCTCACCTGAGTACAGAGACAGCGACACAACATTACTTCCCAGACTGGTGCAGCAGGCACTGAGGAGGGCGAAGAAGCTCCAGGTCCACCGGCTCTCAACGATCAATCATACATCAGGATGAAAGGGGTACTGGGACAGCAGTACAGAGTTAACAAGCCCGGGAAACACTCCAGTTTAGTATATGCATATCACCCTCCTGTTTTTCATTAATAAGCCCCAGCACCACCATTCCTCTGGGCCCCATCGATCATCCCACACATCTCCCCCAACAGACAGGCATAGATGATGTACGGCACCTCAGTACCTCCAGGCTCTGATCAGGCCCTACACCCAAACAAGGGCACTGCGTTCATCCACCTCTGGCCTGCTCGCCTCCCTACCACTGAGGAAGTACAGTTCCCGCTCAGCCCAGTCAAAACTGTTCGCTGCTCTGGCCCCCCAATGGTGGAACAAACTCCCTCACGACGCCAGGACAGCGGAGTCAATCACCACCTTCCGGAGACACCTGAAACCCCACCTCTTTAAGGAATACCTAGGATAGGATAAAGTAATCCCTCTCACCCCCCCCCCCCTCCCCTTAAAAGATTTAGATGCACTACTGTTCCACTGGATGTCATAAGGTGAATGCACCAATTTGTAAGTCGCTCTGGATAAGAGCGTCTGCTAAATGACTTAAATGTAATGTAAATGTAAATGATGTACAAGGCAAACACCCTGAGAGGGAGAACCAGTCAAAGAGATTTTGGCTTCAGATGTGATCAAGGAAGGTTTCTCTACTTTTAGGATTAAGCTGATTAAAATAAATTGGATTGATTGGTAAGTGTAGTGTAGTGTACAGGAGGCGGGAAAACTATTGTGTGTGTGGGGGGGTCAAGAGAGAAACGTAGGAGGTTGGCCAGGTTGTTGGGACTCCGAGTATTAAAGTACTGTAAACCTCTTATGCAAGACAGAAATAGGCCTAGGTGTGTGGAGTACCCTTTAATCCAACCTCATGCAGTCTATACATCAACCTATCCAGTCAGAATATCATTTGGCATCTGGCCCATCTGGCCCATCTGGCCAAGTGACACTTGGAAATTGGATATCACATTTTTTTAAAGAGATTGAACTGGATCTTAAAGTAACTGTCCTGAGAAAATCTGACTTTTGAAAGTTAATGCTCTGTTAACTCATACCCAAATAATCTTTTGACTCATCTTATACTTGTATTTGTGGCCAAAGCATAAATTGGAGAAAAAACACTTAAAAAATCCAATCTCAAACTTGTATCTTTTTTTAATATATTTTTTTATTTCACCTTTATTTAACCAGGTAGGCTAGTTGAGAACAGGTTCTCATTTGCAACTGCGACCTGGCCAAGATAAAGCATAGCAGAGTGAACAGACAACACAGAGTTACACATGGAGTAAACAATTAGCAAGTCAATAACACAGTAGAGAAAAAAAGGGGAGTCTATATACAATGTGTGCAAAACGCATGAGGAGGTAGGCAAATAATTACAATATTGCAGATTAACACTGGAGTGATAAATGATCAGATGATCATGTACAGGTAGAGATATTTGTGTGCAAAAGAGCAGAAAGGTAAATAAATAAAAACTGTGGGGAAGAGGTAGGTGAAAATGGGTGGGCTATTTACCAATAGATTATGTACAGCTGCAGCGATCGGTTAGCTGCTCAGATAGCTGATGTTTGAAGTTGGTGAGGGAGATAAAAGTCTCCATCTTCAGCGATTTTTGCAAATCGTTCCAGTCACAGGCAGCAGAGTACTGGAACGAAAGGCGGTCTCAAACAGACCAATTAAAAAATGCTTCCTATTTCCTCATAGAGTGGGGCAGCAGGTAGCCAGCCTAGTGGTTAGAGTGTTGGACTAGTAACCGAAAGGTTGCAAGATTGAATGCCTGAGCTGACAGGGTAAAAATCTGTTGTTCTGCCCCTGAACAAGGCAGTTAATCCCACTGTTCCTAGGCTGTCATTGAAAATAAGAATTTGTTCTTAACTGACTTGCCTAGTAAAATAAAGACTAGAATGTCATCCAGCTGGCCAATCAGTGGTCTACGCTCATGAATATCTATAATGACCGGTATACACCCATACCATTACCTTGTTGTGGTACGCCCACACCATTCCAACACAGAAAAGCTGATTTTTAACATACTTAATTACAATTTTTGAGCAGGAAAACTATTTCATTCATATTGTAATTAATTATATGTCATATATCATAGAAATCTGGAAACACTGGACAGTTACTTTAAGCACTTACAAATCCGTAATTGCATGACATTTCTTCTTTTCCAGGATGTAACATATCACCTTGCACACTTTTCAGGGACCAGTTTTGACTGGTGATGAGCGCTACTTTCAAAACTACTGAATGTATCACTTTAAGGATATCAAGAAATGTATCTTGCATGGTAAATTAAATATTTGCCTGGCATGCTAGAATATGCATAACTTGTAGTAATATGAGCATAACTACTATAACATAATTTAGGATAAAGATTTAGTTAATCTAATTGTATATGAAGTTAACAAAATACAAATTAAAACTGAATATCAATGTAAAATATTTAAATTTTTGCTTACAAATTGCTGATAATAAATTGCGTTTTTTTTCTAAATTCGCTATCTGGGATCCTTGGGACGACCCTACCCTATAACCCCAACTCTTACATAACCCTAACCTTAACCTTTTTGTAACCTGCAATGAGGGTATGAAAGTCCGAAGGACTTGGTTAGCACTCACACTGGAAACCATGTGACATCGGTGCTTCTTAATTTGCCTTCCGATAGTTTTGTAAACGGATACCCACTCTCTTTTCGTTCCGGCTCTACAGAGCAAACATGGCGGCAGAGGGAGATGTGGATTTGGACCTGGAAGCTGAGGAGAACTGCACTGGAAAACCAGCAGAAAAGCCTCGGAAACATGATAGTGGGGCTGCCGATTTGGAGAGAGTCACCGATTATGCCGAGGAGAAGGAAATATCGAGCTCCGATCTTGAAACGGTGAGGCTGGGCCAAGCACGCGGGGCGACGATGGGTGCCCACGTTAGCATGAAGGCTAGCTAGCGTATGCTAACAACGGGCCTAACCGGCGTACAGTGAAGAATGGAAACATATTTGCACAAACCATGTGTTGTGAAAATGTTACCGTAATCAACATACAAACGCATCATTTCACGTTGGCACGTGCTGTTTAACCAAGTCAGCCCTGAACAGAACAGGCGCTGTACATCCCAGGACAGGGTAGAGCTTCTGTCTATTCAGCAAGCGTTAGCCTATGGCTGCTTGTATGTTTTTCTGCCTTGCATAATTTACTCTTCCAACCAGTTTTGGTAGTTCTAGTTACTGACTCGTCAGTGCTGTCATACCAATATGATCCCTTTGACTATCTGATGTCTGCATGTCCTGTTTCAGGCTATGTCAGTGATTGGAGACAGGAGATCAAGAGAACAGAAAGCTAAACAAGATAGGTGAGTCACTTCCTTTGTCAGATTTTCATTCAACAATCATTGATCTGGGAATTAATGCGTACACTAATGACTTGTCTGGGGTTATGATTTCAGGGAAAAGGAACTGGCCAAAGTCACTATCAAGAAAGAGGATGTAGAACTCATTGTAAGTATTCTCCCAGACATGTTTCTTGTTTAAGTGTCAGGGTCACAACCCTCATCTAAAGTTAATGGTCTTTTGCATCACAAAAGCATTAAATCAAATTAGTCCTCTGGAACTCTAGTCATCCATATTCTACTAGGGGGTGTTATTAGAAACTATGCTTCAGAGATACATTCATAGACCGTCTGAAGTGTTCTATCAATACAACTACCTATTCTGATTATTCTAATGTCCTGCCTCAACTGTCTTTCCACAGATGGGTGAGATGGAGATCTCCCGGGGAGTGGCTGAGCGCAGTCTGAGAGAACACATGGGCAATGTGGTAGAGGCTCTGATTGACCTGTCAAACTGACCAGGAGAAACTGACCCTAGAGCAGCTTTATGCAGCAGCATTGTACACTGGACTGCTTCCTCGCCTGACCGTATTCATTGACTCCATTCCATAGCTCAAATCAGACATTTTGTCAACTGAAATAAAACATTGCATTTCTCTTTATGTATATTCAACAATACTTCAAAATGGATTACTTTTGCAAGCACCTGTTTTTGATTTATAATAAATGTGGAATGAAATAAAACCAATGGATGAAAATGTTTTAATCACGTACGCTTTATATCCAAGTTAGAAATTAACAGATGTCAGATCAATGGCGATAAAACAAAATAGCTACACAACTTTGAAAATGTACAAAATTACATCAATATGCCTCCATGAAGCATCCACATATTATCAGGGCATAGCCCTAAACCCAGGGCCTTGCTCAAAGGGTTGGTGCATTCAGGATATTGCAGGTAAATTTATGGCCATAGAATATACTTCAGTAAAGTGTAGTTCATTTCCATCTGCAACATTCTGAAACATTTCATCCCACTGAACACACCCCAAGTGTGTCTCTCTTCCCCCCCCAACTTAGATTCAGGTCTTCCTCTTTTGCACTGTTGGTCGGTCAAACACATCTCTCACTCCTGCAGCCTTCTGCTTAAAGAACTTGCTGTTCTGTGCGCTCTCCTGAGCCCAGGCTGAGTCAAACGATGTGGTGTCCTGATCCACCAGGTGGGTGTACTTAGTGCGTCCGGAGCGACCAAAGTTCTTGACCTGGAATTAAATGAGGGGGTTGTTAAAGATGAACTATCTGTGGATGTTTATTTACCAATTGTTGACATCACATTTTGGATTGATTGTTGGCTGTATGGCTCATAATTGTATAACTTGTCATGAAACCACACACATCCTTATTGAGATAATATCTGTCCATTTAGGAGTACATTGTCTCAAGAGCATCTCCAGAACAAAAAAAACATTCTGTATAGCCACTATAAATGAAATTAATTAATTTACACAGGGGTTGCCAATACACTGGGTTGAAAAACAGTATGAATTTTCTGTTTACATCGATAGTGTACATGTATAATAAATAAACAGGGGGAATACATGTGCTACAAAAGTATGATGTTTGAAAGAAGTCCAGCTGACCTGCATGACTTTGGGGAGGATGGTTTTGTTGAAGTGGTCCTCCAGAGTGGGGGCACTGAAGTCTCTCTTGAACACATTCTCTTCTTCGTCCTGGAAACAGATCACATTCAGCCAACATCAAAGACAAGACGAGCTAGTCGGACAAAATACGTTTACTAAGTTTCAATTATATGAATGAAGGATCATACATATTTTATATACCTGAATCACATCTCTGAATATTCTACAACAGTGCACACACACTGCTTATAAGAATCACTCATACAACAATCTTAACACATGTAGTGGCTAACAAACATGGGACAGTTCACTCCTATACTTACACTTTCTCCTACAATTCTAACAATCCCTCATCAGCAACATCTGGTGGTGTGTTTCTTATAAGAATGCACTGTACGGAGTTCTCTGAACCCCGTGTCTACAACTCACCATGAAGAAGGCTCCTCTGTGGTAGTACTTCTGGAGGAACTTATATTTGCCCTTAGAGGCCTTGTTTGTGATCTGTTTGCCATTATTCCGCAGCTCGGCCCTGCGCTCCTCCTCGGTGAGGCTGTGGAACCTCTCAATCTCAGACTTCTCTTTCTCCATTCTGGAAAATCCGACAAGGCAAGTGGGTTACATGGACAGCAAAGGCCTGTGTCAACATAATTAACTCTGGACCAGTAATTATTAACATGGGTATAAACACTTTAAGTGTACAGATCATTCATACATTCTATTTCCGGGTTGGAGCGAGCCGGTCGCATCCGCGCTTCGGTCTGCAGGTTGTATAACTTTTTCATTACATTTCATTACATTTCATTATAGTACAACGGTCTGATTTGTCTAATCTTAGCAATTTCTTCTTAGCTAGCTACATAGTCGTCGTTGTATCAAAGATAATTGCGTAATTATCGTATTTCGTCGTCTCCTATCTGCCCAACACGTTCACCGTCTACCGTAGCACTGTAGTAACTATCACACTCAACTGAACGACTTGATTAGTGTAGTGTTAGCTAGCTACATAGTTGTCTTTGCTGTCTTCGTATCCAAGATAATTGTGTAGTTAGAGTGTGTAGTCTTAGAGTGATTATCTTAATTTACCGAGGTTAGCTAGCCAGCTATTTTGTCGTCCTTAACGTAGGAGACACTCCTAGCTAGCCAATAGCTAGCCAACGTCTACTGAATAGAACTTTCGCATTCCGCTTCGCTCCACAGGTAGTATCATATTTTCATTTCATTTCATTACAGTCCCAACGGTGTGATTTGTTTGATCGTAGCTAGCTACATAGCTAGCTACATAGCCGTCTTTGTTTCAAAGATAATTGTGTAGTCTAGAGCGATTTTCTAGGTTAGCTAGCCAGCTATTGTCGTTCTCCTAACGCAACGTAACGTAACCAACACTGCTAGCTAGCCAGCTTGCCCCCGAAAAGCAGCATTGTAGAAACTTCACACTCAACGGAACGACTTGATTAGGGTAGTGTCAACAACGCAGCTAGCCTACCTCAGCAGTACTGTATCATTTTAATCATTTTAGTCAATTAGATTCTTGCTACGTAAGCTTAACTTTCTGAACATTCGAGACGTGTAGTCCACTTGTCATTCCAATCTCCTCTGCATTAGCGTAGCCTCTTCTCTAGCCTGTCAACTATGTGTCTGTCTATCCCTGTTCTCTCCTCTCTGCACAGACCATACAAACGCTCCACACCGCATGGCCGCAGCCACCCTAATCTGGTGGTCCCAGCGCGCACGACCCACGTGGAGTTCCAGGTCTCCGGTAGCCTCTGGAACTGCCGATCTGCGGCCAACAAGGCAGAGTTCATCTCAGCCTATGCCTCCCTCCAGTCCCTCGACTTCTTGGCTCTGACGGAAACATGGATCACCACAGACAACACCGCTACTCCTACTGCTCTCTCTTCGTCCGCCCACGTGCTCTCGCACACCCCGAGAGCTTCTGGTCAGCGGGGTGGTGGCACCGGGATCCTCATCTCTCCCAAGTGGTCATTCTCTCTTTCTCCCCTTACCCATCTGTCTATCGCCTCCTTTGAATTCCATGCTGTCACAGTTACCAGCCCTTTCAAGCTTAACATCCTTATCATTTATCGCCCTCCAGGTTCCCTCGGAGAGTTCATCAATGAGCTTGATGCCTTGATAAGCTCCTTTCCTGAGGACGGCTCACCTCTCACAGTTCTGGGCGACTTTAACCTCCCCACGTCTACCTTTGACTCATTCCTCTCTGCCTCCTTCTTTCCACTCCTCTCCTCTTTTGACCTCACCCTCTCACCTTCCCCCTACTCACAAGGCAGGCAATACGCTCGACCTCATCTTTACTAGATGCTGTTCCTCCACTAACCTCATTGCAACTCCCCTCCAAGTCTCCGACCACTACCTTGTATCCTTTTCCCTCTCGCTCTCATCCAACACTTCCCACACTGCCCCTACTCGGATGGTATCGCGCCGTCCCAACCTTCGCTCTCTCTCCCCGCTACTCTCTCCTCTTCCATCCTATCATCTCTTCCCTCTGCTCAAACCTTCTCCAACCTATCTCCTGATTCTGCCTCCTCAACCCTCCTCTCCTCCCTTTCTGCATCCTTTGACTCTCTATGTCCCCTATCCTCCAGGCCGGCTCGGTCCTCCCCTCCCGCTCCGTGGCTCGACGACTCATTGCGAGCTCACAGAACAGGGCTCCGGGCAGCCGAGCGGAAATGGAGGAAAACTCGCCTCCCTGCGGACCTGGCATCCTTTCACTCCCTCCTCTCTACATTTTCCTCCTCTGTCTCTGCTGCTAAAGCCACTTTCTACCACGCTAAATTCCAAGCATCTGCCTCTAACCCTAGGAAGCTCTTTGCCACCTTCTCCTCCCTCTTGAATCCTCCCCCCCCTCCTCCCTCTCTGCAGATGACTTCGTCAACCATTTTGAAAAGAAGGTCGACGACATCCGATCCTCGTTTGCTAAGTCAAACGACACCGCTGGTTCTGCTCACACTGCCCTACCCTGTGCTCTGACCTCTTTCTCCCCTCTCTCTCAGATGACATCTCGCGTCTTGTGACGGCCGGCCGCCCAACAACCTGCCCGCTTGACCCTATCCCCTCCTCTCTTCTCCAGACCATCTCCGGTGACCTTCTCCCGTACCTCACCTCGCTCATCAACTCATCCCTGACCGCTGGCTACGTCCCTCCCGTCTTCAAGAGAGCGAGAGTTGCACCCCTTCTGAAAAAACCTACACTCGATCCCTCCGATGTCAACAACTACAGACCAGTATCCCTTCTTTCTTTTCTCTCCAAAACTCTTGAACGTGCCGTCCTTGGCCAGCTCTCCCGCTATCTCTCTCAGAATGACCTTCTTGATCCAAATCAGTCAGGTTTCAAGACTAGTCATTCAACTGAGACTGCTCTTCTCTGTATCACGGAGGCGCTCCGCACTGCTAAAGCTAACTCTCTCTCCTCTGCTCTCATCCTTCTAGACCTATCGGCTGCCTTCGATACTGTGAACCATCAGATCCTCCTCTCCACCCTCTCCGAGTTGGGCATCTCCGGCGCGGCCCACGCTTGGATTGCGTCCTACCTGACAGGTCGCTCCTACCAGGTGGCGTGGCGAGAATCCGTCTCCTCACCACGTGCTCTCACCACTGGTGTCCCCCAGGGCTCTGTTCTAGGCCCTCTCCTATTCTCGCTATACACCAAGTCACTTGGCTCTGTCATAACCTCACATGGTCTCTCCTATCATTGCTATGCAGACGACACACAATTAATCTTCTCCTTTCCCCCTTCTGACGACCAGGTGGCGAATCGCATCTCTGCATGTCTGGCAGACATATCAGTGTGGATGACGGATCATCACCTCAAGCTGAACCTCGGCAAGACGGAGCTGCTCTTCCTCCCGGGGAAGGACTGCCCGTTCCATGATCTCGCCATCACGGTTGACAACTCCATTGTGTCCTCGTCCCAGAGCGCTAAGAACCTTGGCGTGATCCTGGACAACACCCTGTCGTTCTCAAATAACATCAAGGCGGTGGCCCGTTCCTGTAGGTTCATGCTCTACAACATCCGCAGAGTACGACCCTGCCTCACACAGGAAGCGGCGCAGGTCCTAATCCAGGCACTTGTCATCTCCCGTCTGGATTACTGCAACTCGCTGTTGGCTGGGCTCCCTGCCTGTGCCATTAAACCCCTACAACTCATCCAGAACGCCGCAGCCCGTCTGGTGTTCAACCTTCCCAAGTTCTCTCACGTCACCCCGCTCCTCCGCTCTCTCCACTGGCTTCCAGTTGAAGCTCGCATCAGCTACAAGACCATGGTGCTTGCCTACGGAGCTGTGAGGGGAACGGCACCTCAGTACCTCCAGGCTCTGATCAGGCCCTACACCCAAACAAGGGCACTGCGTTCATCCACCTCTGGCCTGCTCGCCTCCCTACCACTGAGGAAGTACAGTTCCCGCTCAGCCCAGTCAAAACTGTTCGCTGCTCTGGCCCCCCAATGGTGGAACAAACTCCCTCACGACGCCAGGACAGCGGAGTCAATCACCACCTTCCGGAGACACCTGAAACCCCACCTCTTTAAGGAATACCTAGGATAGGATAAAGTAATCCTTCTCACCCCCCCTTAAAAGACCTAGATGCACTATTGTAAAGTGGCTGTTCCACTGGATGTCATAAGGTGAAAGCACCAATTTGTAAGTCGCTCTGGATAAGAGCGTCTGCTAAATGACTTAAATCATCTAAAAACAAAGACGCTATTTAGCCTTTTTTACTTTGAGAGCGAACAACACCAGCTTTCAATGGTTAAGTGAATCAATGCCCTATGTGAAGTATTTCTGATGTCTGCTTCCATTGTCATTCAAGACGGTCTTAATATGTTCCGCTCTTATGCATTTGCCTGTAAATGGTTTTGAATGGTTTAAAGTGCTGCACAATAGGACACACTGTAGCAAAATGTTTAAAAAGTGAAAACGAGTGTTTCAAGATAGTACTTGACCGTTTCAGATCTATATTCATTTTGTGCCTAGAGAACACCATGGTTCATGTTTAAGTCTGACTGTACTCACGCTTCACGGGCCTCCCGGTCCCTCTTGATGCGCTTGAGCTCCCGGACCTTCCACGCCTCATACTCCTCCTCCTCATTCTCCCCGTCCGTGTCCAGGGAGTCGAGAGCAGCCAGAGTGCGGCGGTTCTCCTCAAACTCCTTCTTGGCCTCCTCCTCCACGATCTTCAGGGTGTAGCGCCGCCGCTCCTCCACCTGCTTCTTGGCCTCCGCCTCCAGCTCCCGCTGTTTGAGCTCGTCCGCCTCGCGCTCCGCCACTGTTACTCGGTCCTTCCTGAGGAGATACACATCAAAATCTAATTCTCACTCGGGACACAAACGCTGCAACACAATCCATTTGTTGTGAACATACTCTGTTCATATGATAACAGGACAGCAGGTATACACAAACTGATGCATGCAGTAGAAAACAGCATAGCTGGTAACAGTTTTGTACTGGCTTTTAAATTTAAATGATTTCTCGTATAAGCCAAATGTATTTTCATCAGTCAATTTGGCCGTTTTGAATTGTCTAATCCCAAGCCCACGATCAAAGTTTCCCTTAGAAAAATAAAGTTATTACATTCTGAAATAAATTATATTAAGCCCTGATAATGGTTCAGGAGTAATCTTGGATGGCAGGACTCCTTACTTGCGGATGAAGACTGGTTTTAACCGCGGCTCGGCCTCATCTTCACTGTCCGTGTACTCCTCGTACTCTGACTCCGACTCCTCCTTCTCCGCGCCCGAATTCCCTTCTTCCTCCACCTCCATGATCTCCGGCATGTCCTCGTTCTTCCGCTCCTGCGCTCGCTGGCGCATCATCGCTCGCCGCCTCTCGATTTCCTACACACAAAACAAAGTCAATGTGTTACGTAAAGGGTATCTTGTATACCATTCCATATTACACACCTGGGACCGTATTCACAAAGCATCTCAGAGTAGGAGTGCTGTTCTAAGATCAGTTTTGTCTTTAAAATCTTAATGAATAAAAGGGGTGCCTGATCCAGCTTTCCAAGAAGATCCTTGTGTCACTCACCTCATCGTCCACTTCTTCCTCTTCCTCCTCCTCTTCGTCACTGCTCTCTTCGGGTGCTCTCTCTGGGTGCCAGGTTCCCTCGTCGGAGTCTTCACTGCTCTCTGCAACCACCTCCGGCTCTGCGATCTGTCTGTGTCTTGCCAACCTGAGAGAGAGAAAGAAACATTTACAATCATCACAGCACTCAACATCCAATAGGGCTAATAGTTAGGCCTAAATGGTTTAGAGATCAAAGCCCAATAAAAACCAGTCAGTCATTCATAGTATTCAAATTCCTGATAACCCACAATATGTGCAGAAAGGTTTTAACAACCCGTCACCCAACTATGGGCGTCTACTGACAAATACAGTTCAGCTCAATGAAGATGGGACTGGGAGCCATCACAACCAACACATGATCCCACTGGTTTACAAGATGGATCAATGAGAATTATCTTCACCTCTCCTCCGCATCCTCAGAGACGCGGTTTAGCAGACGCTTGAGACGCGGGTCAGACACCACCTCTTCCTCCATTTCCATCTCAGGCTCGGCATCCTTAGCCTTTTTTATGAACTGGAAGTCCTCCTCCTCCTCGTCAGAGGAGTCCATGGGAGCATAGTCGGGACGTTTACCCGACACATAGCGCTTCACCTTCACCTTCTCCATCGAAATCTCACCTGGGGACGAAAGTAGGCGAGCAAACTGTCCATTATCATAGATAGCTCTACTTACTCTGTTACATTTAGTGAGGTTAAGTTGTATATACTGTCATTTTGGTTTTGTGATGGATTGAAACATGAGTAAGGGCATGAATTGTGATTTTTATATCTACTGTAGACGCAGACAAAAAGTTTGTCCGTACAATTAAGAAAATGGAGCATGCAATTATATCGTGATATTAACTAGCTAAGTTATACAAAGTTGTGTACTTGGATGGCTAGATAGCTATCTATTGCTACCATGAAATCGGCTACCACCTAGTCCAGGATAGCTTGCCTTAGCTAACGTTAGCTACAGGAAAACTCACCTTTCTCATTTCGAATCGGCACAGCACCAGCCGTGGACTGGATCGGCGGTTGCTTCATGTTGAGGGCGTCCCGTCCAGACATGATTGCCCGATCAACAATATCAATATATTAACAAAAATTAAATCGACTTCTAGATAGCAAAACAAACCCGTCGTTTATTTTCTCGACCACCACAGGAAATACTCTAACATTACCGGAAATCATTCTTCTTCGTTGGGATTAGGTTGGCGGATCGGATCGCATCCTTTTAAGGAGCATACACTGCCACCTACATCACTGGAGTGTGAGCCCAGTCACGGCCTACCTATATTATATTAAATTATATGAATTATTCATGTTCCTCTAAGAAAGGGAAATAGAGCCCTAGACAACACTTTCCTCCGTCCACTACAGCAACCCAGCCAGCCTCTAACCCTTTCACACAATCTCTCCCTATCTACGTCATACAGTCCACAAAATATCAACACCTGCACCACCGTTTCCTCCACTAAACACTCATCACACATACCTGTTTCTTGTCTCTCTATCATCCACAACGTGGCATTAAAACTCAAACTGTAGTCTACTCCACACAACTTCCTCTGTCCTACATCCCATACTCCCCACATCTTCCTTTCCTGACCGGTGCATGCTGTAAAATTGCCTCCCCTTACTACTAGCATCACACTCCCTTTGCCAAAGATCAAGCCATTTTGCCCAGATCAAGGACTTGACTTCCCTGAAGCCCAGCGGGACCTTAATATCTACCCCCTATCTCCTCACAGCACTCTTAGACACCACATCTGCCTTCTCATTACCCCTCCACACCCACATGGGTAGGAACCCAGCAAAAGCTTTCCACCACTCCCATCCAATAACAGCACCATCATCGCCACAAACAAGCCTCCCCTATCCGACCTGCCCATCTTCACACTACTCAAACTGCAGGCAAATCAGAGCAGATCACCACGGAATGGTTTCACCTCCTCCACCCATCTTAAATCTATAATCATGGCCATCAACTCGGCCGCATACACTGACACATAATCAGTTCACCGCTTACATACTCTAACATTGAAATCTGGGAAAAAGGGATTCATTTTTTTTTAACTAGGCAAGTCAGTTAAGAACAAAATCTTATTTTCAATGACGGCCGAGTGGGTTAACTGCCTGTTCAGGGGTAGAACGACAGATTTGTGCCTTGTCAGGTAGGGGGGTTTGAACTTGTAACCTTCCAGTTACTAGTCCAACGCTCTAACCACTAGGCTACCCTGCCGCTTATATTGAAATCGGGACATTACTAAGGGCCATCAAATGTGACAGGCAAGAGTTACATGTGCCATTGGGAAGATGAACTGTAAAGCTGTCAGAAGAAGACACGCTAGAATGATAAGTGCCGGGAGAAGGGTGGGGTGGTCAACCGTGCCCGTAATTGTTTAATTGGGGGTGGTATTGAGGAAGGTCTACACAATGCAAACCATTTAGACTAAGATGCATTGAGAAACTGATCTTTCATTACCAGGCCATTCGAGACAGGCAAACAGGGGAAAACGGGGGTTGTAAATGAGACAAGTTATTACCGGCAATAAAAGGTCCCATTTATAACTGTACATTCTAACCAGGATGATGTGTGCTAGGTTGAGAAGCTGGAATTTGAGTGATAGACTCAAAGTAAAGCACTAAGGGCTATCATTCTAAATTTGGGTTGGATAATTAATAAATGTTTTAGTTATGATTCGGATAGAGCGAGAGAGAGTTGCTCTCAAACGGTGAGGGGTGGGGGCACTGCTCACATTGATTGGGCCTAGGGAGGCTCTAGAAACCTTATCTTTAAGTGTTCTCCGACAGGGAGGTTGTTGGAGAACTCACTAGATGATTGCTTGGGTCAACCATTACGTTTTTTTGGTTTTACCATGTCATCAGAATTTGAATGTTAAATTGCATCAATACATATAGATTGCTGGATGATGAGGTACAATCAATTGCATACAAGGCTCATAGTCTGTGTCTTACATTAACACCCAAGGATGAAAATGAAGGAGACGGGCATGGAGACCAGCATCACATGGGCATAGAACGTAACGGATGGACCGTTCTTTACCTAGTTTTAGTCTCATCAAGGGGTGTGTGAAATTATTAAAACATGGATTTTCTATCTTCCCTGTTTAAGTCGATATTTTTTAGGTTTCGTGGAACATAAGAGTGATCATTGTTCCAGAGGGGGACTGAGGTATATTGACTAATTGATTTGAGAATGTTTTAGTATGTTTAGAACTTTAGAAGTATATTAGGAGTAGTGACCATTGTGTTAAATGTAATGATATATGTGCAAATGTATCTGTAGCAGGAGGTGAGATACACATAAGGCTGTTAAGTGGAATGGAATGTGACTGGGGTGGAGATCTATGAGGGCTCATAAATGAAGGTCGTGGTTATAGTCACTGGGAATGATACCACTCCGTGTATATTGTTACAGGAGATAGCTCGTAGGAGAACGCGTACAGCTAACTGTGCACAATATAAGGACTATTATGAAGTTAAATTGAATGTTACACATACCCAGATCATGGTGAAAGTAGCAGAGATAGTGTTGGCATTTCAGACACTATTGTCAACTTTCAAGAAACCTGTGACTCAGAGTTTTGTTAGGTTGGATATTCTTCCAACGTCATTCATCTCTTTCCCATTTATAACAGCCAGCGAACCCTTGGCAGATTCCATGCAGTAGTTATTCTCACGGCAGTAACTGTAGGGACAGTAATTAAAGGCTATAGTAAAGGCTATAGTAACAGCATGGAATTAGACTATGGCAGAAATGAGGGAGTTTGAGGTATGGGTCATGGGCAGTGTCAGTAGTAGTAGGGGTTACTTTAGTAGTATTGTTGAGATATCATTTTATGAAGAGTCATGCCACATGGCTTGGTAACGGGTAACTGGGAGACTGATGAGAATACTAGGGGCTGTCATTCACATGTCACAAATGAGTGATCTGGCCATACGGGGAGAGTGTTGTTGTCCTGTTGTCAGGAAATGACCCATGCATTGCAGTGTGTATATTCCAAGGTGTAAGTGGCACATGAGTAGCAGGAGATAACCGAGGGTACTGGCTGAATTCTGGAGATTGAGTGTACATCAAGATACATCAGGCGGTGGTGTTGGGACAGCGTTGGTCTGGTCCACACACAGTACTATTTACAGCACCTGCAGCGGTAAAGATCGCCATGTCTCTCCTCGGTGAGTGCATAGTTCTCACGTGAAGTGAGGTCCAACTGTATAACGGGTGAGCTTGAAGCCGCCATGACAGAGGAAGTGGAGCTAAAGAGAGAAAGACTAGAATCCACTGTAGACATGCAGATGGGTTGGGTCTGGGAGCTACTTTAACCACCATAGTTGGGTTGGGTTAGTTGCTTTATTGGTTAATGCATCATATGAAAGGATAGATGTTGGGGTAATTGTACACTGGAACAACATTCTGAAGGCATTGATATGAAAGCATATACAGTGCTGAGTTACCTCAAGAGGATGTAGCGTTGATTAGGGATATGCACTTGCATACCAGGTGACGTGCCTATCAGGTGGCAATTGAGGAGGGATGGGGAACAAAGTAAAAATGACATGGCTTGGGAACACCTCTCGGAGCCTGTGGCCGGAAAGGGGAAGACTGGGTGAAGGCATGACGAGGCAGAAAAAATTATCCCAAAAAATCTTTGGAGGGAGTTGAAAGGGTATATAACAAAGTATTGAGATAAACTTTTGTTATTGACCAAATACTTATTTTCCACCATAATTTGCAAATAAATTCATTTAAAAAAATCCTACAATGTGATTTTCTGGATTTTTTTTTCTCATTTTGTCTGTCATAGTTGAAGTGTCATAGTTGAAGTGTACCCATGATGAAAATTACAGGCCTCTCTCATCTTTTTAAGTGGGAGAACTTGCACAATTGGTGGCTGACTAAATATTTTTTGTCCCACTGTATAAGTAGATGACAGCACATCACACAGTGTGACAAAAAAAAAAAGACCTTCACATGCAAGAGGCATTTCTCACTCGATACAAAACGTGTATTTTACTCTTTCTGAGTATATTCTGGTTTTTGGAGAAGTACCTGCAACTGAACACAGACATTAAGGTACACATGTCTTCCCGAATCGAGAACAAAGAAAGTAGAAGCATGAACAGGTTAGTGGAAAAATAGCTTCCGACCCAATCTATTAGCAAAATGTATAATGGGTACTATGGAATCATTTACATAATCACCATTTTAATGTATAGCTAATTGTATCCCTAACCCCTTACATTTATATACTTACAAAAATAAATCACACAAAAAAAAATCTATACAAAAATCTATTTTAGTTCAGTGTGACATGACAGAGTAGTTACAGGTTCTGCATCACCATGAAATATTATAATTGAACAATGTTCACCATTACGAGTGCATAGCATTCCTTTAGTCAATACAGCAGGAACTCAAGGTGACATTGTTGGTTTTCCTATAGGAACACACAATGTATACAAATCACTGTACTTAAAATGAAGAATCAAATCATCATCATAAAAATACATCCAAAGTAAGTGGGCCTTTTCCTTGTGAGAGCTAAGAGTATATAAAAGTATATTCCATGGAGAAGCTAACAAAGACAATTCGCTTAAAGTCTTACTCTTTACAAAAAGTGTGCATCAAGAGTTGCTCTGTTGTGCCACCCTGTATCAGAAGTAGAGAGGTGTCAAAGCTCAACCCCCCTCTGCTTGAAGAGCTCCTCTAGTTGTCTCTCCAGTGCTGGGTTGGTCCCCCTCAGTCCTCTCACTACCTGGGCTGCCCACACAAAGTACTCCTGAACACGCTCTGCCGACCAGCCTGGCAACCACAATACAGAATAAATATATGATATGGGACAGGGGTAAAGAGAGGGACAGTCAGACAACCAGAGAGGGAAGCAAGTGAAGACAAGCAACGAAACAGAGAGAGAGAGAACGAGAACGAGAGAGAGAGTAGTATCCTGATAGGGTATCAGTTTATTGTGTCTAGCCTACGACATTTTCCTAGTCAGTTGGTTGGATCAAGAGGCTGAAGACAGACAGACAGACGGACAGAGCGCACAATCACCTGTTGGCGTGCTGCGGTTGATGTCCCTCAGGTTGTATAGTTTGTCAGCCAGTTTGACCAGTTTGGCCTGGTGGCTGGCATGAGGTGCATACTCCACCTGCTTACGCTTTGTCTCCTCCTTGGACAGTGCTTTGTCGTCTGTCACTTCCTGGACGAGCCGCGCCACCGTTTGCCCAAAGACGATCTGTAGTTCTCCTATGCTGGTGTCAGTGTCCTCCACTGTGTCATGGAGCAAAGCTGCCTGAGGACAGTTGGAAAAGACAACAATATCAGTGAAATTACCAGTCATTCCTGTTAACAAACTCTGGCTAACACAAACTCAATAAATGTTGAACGTTTTAATGAGCTTAACATTGCCCATTGATTGTAGTAATAAACCCCACCCGAATCTAAAATGTATCTTCAAACCTCAACCAAACTGCTAACACTTACCTGAAACATTTATTTTTCATTTTTATATATTGTAATGAAACAGCAGGGGGCAGGTCTCGAGCCCGAGGTCCGGCGGCGCTATTGACTGTGCCGCAAAAGCATGCTCGTGCGGCAGGGTCGATTTCCGCGCTTATAAACCAAGGGTCGTTACAATATGGACAATTTTGACTTTGAGTCTGTCTGAAACACAAAACACTTACTTGCAAAACTTCAATGTCTGTGATCCCACCTTCATGGCTTAGGATCCGTGCCACTCCTGCAAAATGATAAACAGCAAATGTAAATGCAGATATTCACACAATGAAGTCCGAGTAGAGAGATGGGTCCTTAGCAATAACTATCTAGCTGGATAGCCGTTAGATTGTTGTCATAACTGTACCTATTGGGTGGGTGATATATGGTGTTTGTTCAGCATCCTTACGTCGTTGATTGCGGTGCTTTTCAGCAGCGAAGTTAACCGTCTCCAACAAAATGACAGAATCTGAACTCATGCTGTAAAAGTTGTTATTGACACACAATACAGACAGTATATTAACCTTTGCTCACAATTGATCAAATTCGCACATCTCAGTGATGTCAGCGTCGCTGCCTTCTCTTTAAGGGCGCGTTCCTCCAGGGAGAGGCTATACGGACACGCCTGTTGTCCAAAATGATGACGTATATCGCCAGCCTGGTCTCATACACTAGACGTAACATAGTAATAGTAAATCTGGTACGCCATACTAGTATGATATGTTATGATTTGTATGACTACATAAGATAGACGGTTAATGTTAGCTAGCAGGTCAACAGAGGCCAAGGCTAGGGCCCCTCTAAATCTGCAATATGGAGAATTGAATATTTTACTTTCAGTTTTGTACACCAGCTTCAAACAGCTGAAAATACAACATTTGTGGTTATGGAAAATATAGCGGTTTAGATGGCACAATGATTCTCTACAATCTACTTGCTTGTTTTGTAAACTGAAATTAGGTGAACTATTAGAATGTTAGCAACCATGAAATGGAGGAGCATTTCTGCATAGTGCATCTTTAAGTATCAAAAGTAAAAGTATAAATCATTTCATATTCCTTATAGCAAACCAGAAGGCACAATTTTCGTATTTTTTTTATTTATAGAAAGCTAGGGGCATACTCCAAGACACACTCCAAGACTCATCATTTACAAACGAAGCATTTGCTTTAGTGAGTCCGCCAGATCAGAAGCAGTAGGGATGACCAAGGATGTTCTCTTGATAAGTGCATGAATTGGACAATATACTGCTAAGCATTTGATATTTAGTACTTTTGGGTGTCAGGGAAACTTTATGCAGTAAAAAATACTTTCTATGTAATGGAGTAAAAGTAAAAGTTGTCAAAAATATAAATAGTAAAGTACAAATAACCCCAAAAACGATTTAAGTAGTACTTCAAAGTATTTTTACTCATCACTGATCACATGTGCCCTACAGAAAATACTGCTAAACAACAGCCTCTTGATAGCAGCACACTAGAAAAATAAAAGGTAACTACACCCCCCAAAAGATTCTCAAACATTTCCCTTACTTTAAAAGTTTTTTAAACATTATTTTTATTTATTTTTTTATTTCACCTTTATTTAACCAGGTAAGCCAGTTGAGAAAAAGGTCTCATTTACAACTGCGACTTGGCCAAGATAAAGCAAAGCAGTGCGACACAAAAAACAACACAGAGTTACACATGGAATAAACAAGCGTACATTCAATAACACAATAGAAAAAAGAAAGTCTATATACAGTGTGTGCAAATGGTGTGAGAAGGTAAGGCAATAAATAGGCCATAGTAGTGTATTTACATTTTAGCAAATGAACACAGGAGTGATAGATGAGCAGATGATGATGTGCAAGTAGAAAGAAATACTGGTGTGCAAAAGAGCAGAAAAGTAAATAAAAACAATATGGGGATGAGGTAGGTAGATTGGGTGGGCTATTTACAGATGTGCTATGTACAGCTGCAGCGATGGGTTAGCTGCTCAGATAGCTGATGTTTAAAGTTAGTGAGGGAAATATAAGTCTCCAGCTTCAGCGATTTTTGCAATTCGTTCCAGTCATTGGCAGCAGAGAACTGGAAGGAAAGGCGGCCAAATGAGGTGTTGGCTTTGGGGATGACCAGTGAGATATACCTGCTGGAGCGCGTGCTACGGGTGGGCGTTGTTATCGTGACCAGTGAGCTGAGATAAGGCGGAGCTTTACCTAGCATAGACTTATAGATGACCTGGAGCCAGTGGGTCTGGCGACGAATATGTAGGGAGGGCCAGCTGACTAGAGTATACAGGTCGCAGTGGTGGGTGGTATAAGGGGCTTTGGTGACAAAATGGATGGCACTGTGATAGACTGCATCCAGTTTGCTGAGTAGAGTATTGGAAGCTGTTTTGTAAATGACATCGCCGAAGTCGAGGATTGGTAGGATAGTCAGTTTTACGAGGGTATGTTTGGCAGCGTGAGTGAGGGAGGCTTTGTTGCGAAATAGGAAGCTGATTCTAGATTTCATTTTGGATTGGAGATGTTTAACATGAGTCTGAAAGGAGAGTTTACAGTCTAGCCAGACACCTAGGTATTTGTAGTTGTCCACATAATCTAAATCAGAACCGTCCAGAGTAGTGATGCTAGTCGGTCGGGCGGGTGCAGGCTGCGAACGTTTGAAAGCATTTGGTTTTCCTAGCATTTAAGAGCAGTTGGTTGCCACGGAATGAGTGTTGTATGGCATTGAAGCTCGTTTGGAGGTTAGTTAACACAGTGTCCAAAGAAGGGCCAGACTGGTAACAGGGGTTGCAACAATGGCGGCAGATAATTTTAGAAAGAGAGAGTCCGAGTTTGTCTAGCCCAGCTGATTTTTACATCTGCTATCTGGATTTGGGTGAAGGAGAAGCTGGGGAGGCTTGGGCAAGTAGCTGCGGGGGGTGCGGAGCTGTTGGCCGGGGTTGGGGTAGCCAGGAGGAAAGCATGGCCAGCCGTAGAGAAATGCTTATTGAAATTCTTGATTATCGTGGATTTTTCGGTGTTGACAGTGTTACCTAGCCTCAGTGAAGTGGGCAGCTGGGAGGAGGTGCTCTTATTCTCCATGGACTTTACATTACTATTTATGTTCTTAGTTCTACATTTTTTAAAGGGGCATGCTTATTTAAAATGGTGAGGAAATTGCTTTTAAAGAACGGCCAGGCATCCTTGACTGATGGGATGAGGTCAAAATCCTTCCAGTATACCCGGGCCAGGTCGATTCAAAAGGCCTGCTCGAAGAAGTGTTTTAGGGAGCATTTGACAGTGATGAGGGGTGGTCGTTTGACCGCGGACCCATAGCGGATGCAAGCAATGAGGCAGTGATTGCTGAGATCCTGATTGAAAACAGCAGAGGTGTATTTGGAGGGCAGGTTGGTCAGGATAATATCTATGAGGGTGCCCATGTTTACGGATTTAGGGTTGTACCTGGTGGGTTCCTTGATAATTGATTTGTGTGAGATTGAGGGCATCTATCTTAGATTGTAAGACTGCCAGAGTGTTAAGCATATCCCAGTTTAGGTCACCTAACAGAACAAACTTTGAAGATAGATGGGGGCAATCAATTCACATATGGTGTCCAGGACACAGCTGGTAACTGAGGGTGGTCTATAACAGGCGGCAACAGTGAGAGACTTATTTCTGGAGAGATACATTTTTAAAATTAGAAGCTCGAACTGTTTGGGAATAGACCTGGAAAGTATGACAGAACTTTACAGGCTATCTCTGGAGTAGATTGCAACTCCTCCCCCTTTGGCAGTTCTATCTTGACGGAAAATGTTGTAGTTGGGTATGGAAATCTCAGAATTTTTGGTGTTCTTCCTAAGCCAGGATTCAGACACGGCAAGCACATCAGAGTTGGCGGAGTGTGCTAAAGCAGTAAGTAAAACAAACTTAGGGAGGAGACTTCTGATGTTAACATGCATGAAACCAAGGCTTTTTCAGTTACAGAAGTCAACAAATGAGAGTGCCTGGGGACACGCAGGGCCTGGGTTAACCTCCACATCACCCGAAGAACAGAGGATGTGTAGGATGAGGGTACGGCTAAAGGCTATCAAAACTGGTTGTCTAGTGCGTTGGGGACAGAGAATAAAATGAGAAGATTTCTGGGCGTGGTAGAATAGATTCAGTGATCTCTTGATGTGGTTTAGGCATTGTTGTCGACTTAACATCAAACTTAGTTATTTTCTATTTTTAAAAAGTGTGATTTGTAGAGTGAAAATCAGAAAAAAAACAGGGAACACGGAAACCTGGAAAAACAAAACAAAGAAAACATAATTTTGGAAAAAAACTCAACGGAATCTGGCTAAAAATGTAAACAGATTTTATAGGGCCCAACATGGCCCAGTGACTCACTGCCACACCAGGTAAACACTGGGACACATCCCAAATGGAAATTCGACATTGGTCTGGACCCAAATCAGGGTAGGTCCGCCAAGGCCATGGCCCAGTTAGTCTTTTGGGCCAGGTCTTGGAGATGGAAACACAAAAGGTAGCATTGGTCAGCTAAACACTGGAGTCAAATGTGACAATGGAAATGTGCCAATATGAGCCCCTAAACACAACTTTGCAATACTTAATCACTTTTGTTAGCCAATTTGTGTGGTAGTTGGGGCATAAGAACTGAGCAGTGTCAGGGTTAAATACCAGAACAGATATAAGTACTGGTTCAGGAAAGCACAGGTGATAGCTGGGAACTGTTTACCTGAATCACATTTCCTTATGTTTGTTCTGGTATTTAACCCTGAAGCTGCTCCCTCCTAATGTCCCATCTGCTAAACAGAGATTCTATGGTACAATTCAAGGATAACTTTAGAAAAGGGTCAAGTCTAGAAAAAGTCATGCGCTCTGTTTGTATTTCGGAGAAATTTAGCAGAATGTTGTCAAAGTTGAATCTTGTTCCGTCTTCTCCTTCTGCCTTGCCACTGCACTTCCTCTCATCATCACATTTGGTAGAATGGAAGCCCTTAATGGACTTCTCAGGTTTTTCTCCAATCTAGGTTTCCCCTTCACCTGTTGCCAGGCTGAGGGGAAGTGGGACTCTTCAGGCTTCAATGGCTTACATGGCACCTTCCACTTAACACCTCACAAAGCAACTGTTCTGATTATGCAGAGGTTGTTGACACTTCTCTTTCTAAGTCCTAAGAATCACCCTGGGTGATGCAAACACAATTACCAAAAATATAACTAGTGCTTAAAAGAAAAACTGGAGTGCAGTGCTGCTTTGGAAAAACCCTAGGCCTAACAAAGTGAATTTCAAAGACACATGTAGTGACATTGCAGAAAAAACACATACCGTGTCTGAAATGCATTGTCACGATGATGGAGGAGTCATTAGAATTCACATGATAATGCATGGTAAATACAGTGATGATAATGGCAGGATATACTACACTATGATTTGTATCAGGAGTAGGCTGGCCAGCACAGAAGACCTAAAGTATACACCCATGACCTGAAAGACTGCATTCTTGACAGTTGAAACAAATCAGCCTATACATATTTGCTCTCAAGTTTCGGTAAAGGGGTTGTGAAGGAGTGGCCTTCACTAGAAAAAGGAGTGGCCTTCACTAGAGAGACATTCATTTTAAAGCATTTATTCCAAGTATTTATAGAGCAAGTTGTGTTTGTGTAGGTCATTATTTAATCCAGTCATTTACCAAACTCCCCACCCACTGGGCACATCAGGTAATTTCAACGTGGACAATTGGGTAATATTTGTTTGAGACATTGATCAATGAGATTACAAACTATATTCACCCAGTCAAAAAGACAGACAAAAGTTAGTTTAATATCCAATGTTTTATCACTATACTTTCAAACATCTAAAAGCACAACCAAATTCCACTAGAATTTTTTTGGGGGGTTTAGTTTTCACCCAATTGTCTATCACTGCACTTTCAACCATTCAAAAGCACAGCGACGTTCAAATGGGGAATACAATGTCAGGTATTTTGTTTATTTATACAACAGATGAATGTGTCATCACTGTGATTTATCTAATAGCAGAAACTCATTTATTTGATTTATTTAACCAGGCAAGTCAGTTTAGAAAAAAATATTATTTACAATGACGACCTACCCCAGACAAACCCTAACCCGGACGATGCTATGGGACTCCCAATCACGGCCGGTTGTGATACAGCCTGGAATTAAACCAGGGTCTGTAGTGACGCCTTTAGCACTGAGATGCAGTGCCTTAGACCGCTGCGCCACCTGGATTGCAGTTGAGATTATCTTAAAAGTACATGGTGCAAGTGATCAATGCCGTTTGAGATTCTGCACAGATTATTGCAGCGATCTCCACAGACCTGCAATGACCTATGCATGCTATCTTCAACATGAACACTTTATATGATTATATAAGAAGAAAGAGTTACATTAACCTCAACACCATGGATGTGTTACTCATTTTAAGGTTGAATGTTACATCAGTTTGTAAAATATCCTTAATGATGGTGTTGGAGTTGTGCACTTGCCACTCAGTCGTGGGTAAACAGGAGTATAGGAGGGGACTGAGAACGCACCCCTAAGAGGCCCCTGTGTTGAAGGTCAGCATGGCAGATGTGTTGTTGTCTCATAGCTCAATAAGTCAGCATCAATAACCCAACAAACCAACTAAGTGACCCAAATGGCTGTGTCAGAATAACTTAACTTGTATTCTGTCCAATACTTATCCAAATTGGATTGTTTAACCCAGCATTTTTAGAGTGTAGCCAGGCAAGAATAGGCCTACCAGTCCCAGAGACCCTGTAATGCTGATTGTAACCCTAAACCCCTACATTCATATACAAAAAAATAGATGACACATACACACAATAAATAACATGTATTTTTCATTCAGTGTGTCATTATAGAGTAGTTACCGGTTCCACATCACCATTAAATGCATATTTATTTTTTAACAAGTAACCATTTTCATCTTTACAAATGTATGGCATTGCTTTATTCAATACAGTGAGATAACTCAATGTGACATATTCATGGTTTGCCAGTTCTACAAACAAAATGTATACAAAGTACTGTAGAATAAAGTAATAATCAAATCACCTATTAAAATAAATCTTATTAAGTGGGCCTTTTCCATGTGAGAGTTAAGAGTATAGAAAGTATATTCCATGGAGAACCCATCTAACATAAATACAATACGCTCAAAGTCTTCAAATGAACTCTTTACAAAAGTGTGCGTCAACAGTTGCTCTGTTGTGTCACCCTGTGTTAAAAGAAGAGAAGTGTCAAACCTCTGATGGAAGAGCTCATCTAGGTGTCCCTCTAGTGCTGGGTTGGTCCCCCTCAGTCCTCTCATCACCTGCACTGCCCACACAAAGTACTCCTGAACATGCTGTGCCATCCAACCTGGCAACCACAATACAGAATAAATATAAGATATGGGGTGTAGGTAAAGATATGGACAGTCAGACAACCAGAGAGGGAAGCAAGCAAGTGAAGAGAAGCAAAGAGACAGATAGAGAGAGAGATAAAGTAAGAGGTGTCAGTTTGTTGTGTTGCAGCCTGAATTTAAAATGGATGAAGATAAGATTTGTCACCGGCCTACACACAATACAATACCCAATAATGTCAAAGTGGAATGATGTTTTTTACATTTTTACTAATTCGTTAAAAACGAAAAGCTGAAATGTCTTGAGTCAATAAGTATACAAGCCCCTTGTTATGGCAAGCCCAAATAAGTTCAGGAGTATATACACTTCCGTTCAAAAGTTTAGAGTTACTTAGAAATGTCCTTGTTTTTGAAAGAAATGCACATTTTTTGTCCATTTAAATAACATCAAATTGATCAGAAATACAGTGTAGACATTGTTAATGTTGAAAGTGACTACTGTTGCTGGAAACGGCTGATTTTAAATGTAATATCTACATGGGTGTACAGAGGCCCATTTTCAGCAACCATCACTCCTGTGTTCCAATGGCACGTTGTGTTAGCTAATCCAAGTTTATCATTTTAAAAGGCTAATTGATCATTAGAAACCCTTTTTGCAATTATGTTAGCACAGCTGAAAACTGTTGTTCTGATTAAAGGAGCAATAAAACTGGCCTTCTTTAGACTAGTTGAGTATCTGGAGATCCAGCATTTGTGGGTTCGATTACAGGCTCAAAATGTATTGTGTGATTTCATTTTTAATACATTTTTAAAAATGTATTCTAAAAACATAATTTCACTTTGTCATTATGGGGTATTGTGTGTAGATGGGTGAGGAAAAAAATTATTTGAAACATTTTGAATTTAGGCTGTAATACATCAAAATGTGGAACAAGTCTAGGGGGATGAATACTTTCTGAAGGGATTGTTGGGCCTTACCAGCTCCCTACTGTGAATCACAACAATGGACAACAGAAATCACACAATACATGAAAATGGTTGTATAGTAATGACCAACAACCAGAGCGTGAAACATTTAAAAAATAATAATGGGCAAATGTTGCACAATCCAGGTGTGGGAAGCTGTCAGAGACTTACCCAGAAAGACTCACAGCTGTATTCGCTGCCAAAGGTGCTTCTACAAAGTATTGACTCAGGGGTGTGAATACTAAACTGGCAAACATTTCCAAAAACATGTTTTCACTTTGTCATTATAGGGTATTATGTGTCGATGGGTGAGACAATGTATTTAATCCCCTTTGAGTTCAGGCTGTAGCACAACAAAATGTGGAATAAGTCAAGGGGTATGAATACTTTCTGGCACAGTAGCAACAGACATGTCAAGGAAATAAATAGCAGAACATTTCGTTGAGAGAGCACACATTCTCACTGATAACCTGTCATGTGCCATGAAATATGATATGCCTGAAATAATTAAAATAGTTACTAAGTATTTACACGGTTTATGGTTACAAAAAGATGTAATCCAAAATCCACCTGAAGGAAACATAGAACTGACAATAACTGAACATCTTTTACAATTAGTAGTGAACCTGTGATGATATTATTAGACCACTGTTGAATTGATAGGACTTAACATATACAACAATATTTTACATAATTCTGATGATTCCAATTGAATTGAACTAATTTCTAACCTGGAATACTCATATATCAATGTTTTCTTTTGTAATGAAGTGTTAACATCCATATGTTTCTTTATTGGATGTACTGATATAGAGAGGAATGAAAGTTTAAAGGTGCAGGATGAGTTTTGAAACCCCGCCAAGTTGGGCAATGTGTGGTCCGACATCGGCAGCACTACCACATGAGCAGACTCTGGTACAAATATCAATGCTTTTACTGTGCCCCTATCCAGGGATGAGCAGTCGTGGAAAAAGTAACCAATTGTCATGCTTGAGTAAATGTAAAGATACCATAATAGAAAATGACCCAGTAGTCACCCAGTAATATATTACTTGAGAAAAAGTCTAAAAGTATTTGGTTTTAAATATCAAAAGTAAATGCAATTGAAAAAATGTACTTCAGTATCAAAAGTATAAATAATTTCAAATTCCTTATATTAAGCAAACCAGGTGGCACAATTGTTCATGTTCTTAAAACGTTGTATGTTTATGGGGAAATGTATGGAGTAAAAAGTACATTATTTTCTTAAGGAATCTAGTAAAGTAAAAGTAGTCAAAAATATCAATAGTAAAGTACAGATGCCCCAAAAACGACTTGGGTCTTTTTGCCCTCAGAACAGCCTCAATTTGTCAGGGCATGGACTCTACAAGGTGTCAAAAGCATTCCACATGGATGCTGGCCGATGTTGGCTCCAATACTTACCACAGTTGTGTCAAGTTGGCTGGATGTCCTTTGGGTGGTGGACAATGTTCCCTCTACGGGGGCGCAGATGCATATCTCTTCCAGGACTGCCGTGCAGAAGAAATGCCAGGCTGTGCAGAGACACAAGATTGAAAGTACTTCAGTACACGCTGTCGTTCTCAACTAACATCAAGGCGGTGGCCCGTTCCTGTAGGTTCATGCTCTACAAAACATCCGCAAACAGAAGCAATGCAGGTGACCCTGCCTCACACAGGAAGCCAAAACGCTAGGTCCTAATCCAGGCACTTGTCATCTCCCGTCTGGATTACTGCAAACTCGCTGTTGGCTGGGCTCCCAGCATGCCTGTGCCATTAAACCCCTACAACTCATCCAGAACATCATGTCAGGTAGCCCGTCTGGTGTTCAACCTTCCCAAGTTCTCTCACGTCACCCCAGCTCCTCCAAATGCTCTCTCCACTGGCTTCCAGTTGAAGCTGGAGCGCATCCGCTACAAGACCATGGTGCTTGCCTACGGAGCTGTGACAATCCAGGGGGAAAGCGGCACCTCAGTACCTCCAGGCTCTGATCAGGCCCTACACCCAAACAAGGGCACTGCGTTCATCCACCTCTGGCCTGCTCGCCTCCCTACCACTGAGGAAGTACAGTTCCCGCTCAGCCCAGTCAAAACTGTTCGCTGCTCTGGCCCCCAATGGTGGAACAAACTCCCTCACGACGCCAGGACAGCGGAGTCAATCACCACCTTCCGGAGACACCTGAAACCCCACCTCTTTAAGGAATACCTAGGATAGGATAAAGTAATCCTTCTCACCCCCCTTAAAAGATTTAGATGCACTATTGTAATAGTGGCTGCTCCACTGGATGTCATAAGGTGAATGCACCAATTTGTAAGTCGCTCTGGATAAGAGCGTCTGCTAAATGACTTAAATGTAAATGTAAATGTAAAGTTCTCCCCATTAGTTTGCACTATATACAGTGTCTCTGTATATAGCATATAAATCTTGGTGGGGCAACCGCCAAAACAAAATGTTTGATGCATGCCAGCAAAGCCACAACACTAAACAATACATTAATTGCACTATAACGGCGACAAGAGGTGCCCAAAAACATTCAGAGCCTACATAAAGCTGTCCCAACAGCAGGGTCATTGGCCACAGAAATTACATCAAATCACGTTATATGTACAGCAGCTTTGATTGGACTGATCATATCAACATCTTACTTCATGAATCAAGTCTACTGGAAAATCATTTTTAGTCCTTGTCATAGGAAGACTTGATTCATGAAGTAAGATGTTGATATGATCAGTCCAATCAAAGCTGCTGTAACATCATTGGCCCACGTGACATCAAATCACGTTATATGTACAGCAGCTTTGATTGGACTGATCAATCAACATCTTACTGTTCTGGGACCTTTATGTAGGCTCTGAATGTTTTTTTGCATCTAATGAAGAGAAAATATAGATAAAACGTATTAGTGCTCATTGGCCATTGGACATAAACATTACACAAGCTGGAAATCGCAAAATCAACAATGAGTTGTTTGGAAGGAATTGGGAAGTCAGCACAATGGAGTGAATCCTTACCACCGCTGCACCTGGCTATCAGCGGAGCCTTGTCTGGCAGCGAAACAAATCATTCAGCCTCATTTACTGCCTTTTTAAAAAACATACCTGATATGGCTGACCATATCTCCCTGGCATATTACATCATTTCTGCAGCAGCATATAATACATTTTTGGACTCACATTGTTGTGCGCGGCGGTCCTTCTTTGGCAAATTTTGTCATCAAAGAAAAACATTTACAATTCCAAGTTGTATGACTGTTCAAAACTTATTTTCCCAGTCTGACTTCCCAGTTGTGATGCTTCTTTTCCCAGTCTGACTTCCCAGTTGTGATGCTTCTTTTCCCAGTCTGACTTCCCAGTTGCAATGCTTGTGGTTATCCACTGTCACGATTCCTTCCAAACAACTCATTGTTGAATTTGAATTTCCAACTTGTTGTGTAATGTTTATGTCCAATGGCCAATGAGCACCGATACGTTTTATCTATATTTCCTCATTATTCATTACTCTCATTACTCTTCATTATTTTGCGATCGGAGGCCGAGCAGTTGCCATACCAGGCAGTGATGCAACCAGTCACGATGCTCTCGATTGTGCAGCTGTGGAACCTTTTGAGGATCTGAAGACCCATGTCAAATCTTTTCAGTCTCCTGAGGGGGAATAGGTTTTGTTGTGCCCTCTTCACGACTGTCTTGGGTGCTTGGACCATGTTAGTTTGTTGGTAATGTGGACATCAAGGTACTTGAAAATCTCAACCTGCTCCACTGCAGTCCCATCAAAGAGAATGGGGGCATGCTCGGTCCTCTTTTTCCTGTAGTCCACAATCATCTCCTTTGTCTTGATCACTTTGAGGGAGATGTTGTTGTTCTGGCACCACATGGCCAGGTCTCTGACCTCCTCCCTATAGGCTGTCTCGTCGCTGTCTGTGATCAGGCCTACCGCTGTTGTGCCACCGGCAAACTTAATGATGGTGTTGGAGTCGTGCCTGGCAGTACAGTTATGAGTGAACAGGAACTACAGGAGAGGACTGAGCACGCACCCCTGAGGGGCTCCAGTATTGAGGAGCAGCGTGGCGGATTTGTTGTTACCTACCCTTACCACCTGGGGGCGGACCATCAGGAAGTCCAGAATCCAGTTGCAAAGGGAAGTGTTTAGTCTCAGGGTCCTTAGCTTATTGATGAGCTTTGAGGACACGCATTCTCACATAGGTTTTCCTTTTGTCCAGGTGGGAAAGGGCAGTGTGGAGTGCAATAGAGATTGCATCATCTGTGGATCTGTTGGGGTGTTATGCAAATCAGAGTGAGTCGAAGTGTCTGGGATAATGGTGTTGATGTGAGCCATGACCACCCTTTCAAAGCACTTCATGGCAACAGACGTAAGTGCTACAGGTCACTAGTCATTTAGGCAGGTTACCTTATTGTTCTTGGGCACAGGCACTATGGTGGTCTGCTTAAAACATGTTGGTATTACAGACTCGGACAGAGAGAGGTTGAAAATGTCAGTGAGGACACTTGCCATTTGGTCAGCGCATGCTCGCAGTACACGTCCTGGTAATCTGCCTGGCCCCGCGGCCTTGTGAATGTTGACCTGTTTAAAGGTCTTACTCACATCAGCTGTGGAGAACGTGATCACACAGTCTTCCTGAGCAGCTGGTGCTCTCATACATGTTTGAGTGTTATTTGCCTCGAAGCGAGCATCGAAGTAGTTTAGCTCGTGTTACTGGGCAACTCTCGGCTGTGCTTCCCTTTGTAGTCTGTAATGGTTTGCAAGCCCTGCCACATTCGACGAGCGTCAGAGCCGGTGAAGTACGATTCAATCTTTGTTCTGTATTGATGCTTTGCCGGTTTGATGGTTCATCGGAGGGCATAGCGGGATTTCTTATAAGCTTCCGGGTTAGAGTCCTGCTCCTTGAAAGCGGCAACTCTAGCCTTTAGCTCAGTGCGGATGTTGCCTGTAATCCATGGCTTCTGATTGGGGTATGTACGTACTGTCACTGTGGGGAAGACGTCATCAATGCACTCATTGATGAAGCCAATGAATGATGTGGTGTACTCCTCAATGCCATCGGAGGAATCTCGGAACATATTCCAGTCTGTGTTAGCACAACAGTCCTGTAGCTTAGCATCTGCTTCATCTGACCACTTTTTTATTGATCTAGTCACTGGTGCTTCCTGCTTTAATTTTAGATTGTAAGCAGGAATCAGAAGGAAAGAATTATGGTCAGATTTGCCAAATGGAGTGCGAGGGAGAGCTTTGTATGTGTCTCTGTGTGTGGAGTAATGGTGGTCCAGAGTGTTTTCCCCTCTGGTTGCACATTTATCATGCTGATTGAAATTTGGTAAAACGGACTTAAGTTTCCCTGCATTAAAGTCCCCAGCTAGTAGGAGCGCCACCTCTGGATGAGCGTTTTCTTGTTTGCTTATGGCGGAATACAGCTCATTCAATGCTGTCTTAGTGCCAGCAGCGTTGTATTTTGAGACAGTTTTGAACATGCAAATAAGCCAATAAGCAGAGGGATAGCCTATATTGTCTAATTCTCTGTTTGGTACTAATAATGAATTGTATTTTGTAAAGTGGTTTCTTGCATCATACAACATAATACAATGCAATTTACAGTCACCGACTTGGCCCATGGTGTTACAGACTAAGTAAAAAAGTTTGAATACATGTTAAGCCCTTCATAATGTAAAAACGTTTTTAGAAGTCTCATGCAATGTAGGCCTGTATTGAACACCACATATAGGCTACTGTAGGCAATATCATAGAAATCAAATGCCATTTCCATGTGAAAATGTGATGGGATTTGCTCCATTGGTTTTGTTGGTAGGCCTACATTATGCTCAAATACAGTACATTTAGAAAGTATTCAGACCCATTGACTTTTTCTACATTTTGTTACGTTACAGACAGTTTATTCCCCCCCATCTACACCTCATTCCCCTTATCTACACACAATACCCCATAATGGCAAAGCAAAAACAGGTTTTTAGACATTTTAGCAAATGTATAATTTTTTACAAATTTAAATATCAAATTTACATAAGAATTCAGACCCTTTACTCAGTACTTTGTTGAAGCTACATTACCAGCGATTACAGGCTCGAGACTTCTTGGGTATGACGCTATAAGCTTGGCCGACCTGTATTTGGGGAGTTTCTCCAATTCTTCTCTGCAGATCCTCTCTGCAGGATCCTCAGATCCTCTATAGCTCTGTCAGGTTGGATGGGGAGCGTCTCTGCACAGCTATTTTCAGGTCTCTCCAGAGATGTTCAATCTTGTTCAAGTCCGGGCTCTGGCTGGGCCACTCAAGGACCTTCAGAGACTTGTCCCAAAGCCACTCCTGCGTTGTCTTGGCTGTGTGCTTAGGGTCATAGTCCTGTTGGAAGGTGAACCTTCATCCCACTCTGAGGTCCTGAATGATCTGGAGCAGGTTTTCATCAAGGGTCTCTTTCTGTACTTTGCTCCATTCACCTTTCCCTCGATGCTGACTAGTCTCCCAGTCCCTGTCACTGACAAACATCCCCACAGCATGATGCTGCCACCACCATGCTTCAACGTAGGGATGGTGCCAGGTTTCCTACAGACGTGACGCTTGGCATTCAGTCCAAAGAGTTCAATCTTAGTTTCATCAGACCAGAGAATCTTGCTTCTCATGGTCTGAGAGTCTTTTAGGTGCTTTTAGTAACCAAGCAGGCTGTCATGTGCCTTTTACTGAGGAGTGGCTTCAGTCTAGCCACTCTACCATAATTACCTGATTGGTGGAGTGCTGCAGAGATGGTTGTCCTGCTGGAAGGTTCTCTCATCTCCACAGAGGAACTCTGGAGCTCTGTCAGAGTGACCATCAGGTTCTTGGTCACCTCCTTGACCAAGGCCCTTCTCCCATGATTGCTCAGTTTGGCCGGGCAGCCAGCTCTAGGAATAGTCTTGGTGGTTCCAAACTTCTTCCATTTAAGAATGATGGAGGCCACTGTGTTCTTGGGGACCTTCAATGCTGCAGGAATGTTTTGGTACCCTTCCCCAGATCTGTGCCTTGACCCAATCCTGTCTCGGCTCAACGGACAATTCTTTCAATCTCATGTCTTGGTTTTTGCTCTGACGTGCACTGTCAACTGTGGGACCTTATATGGACAGGTGTGTGCCTTTCCAAATCATGTCCAATCAAGTTGAATTTACCACAGGTGGACTCCAATCAAGTTGGAGAAATATCTCAAGGATGACCTATGGAATACTTATGTAAATCAATTTGTTCTGTTTTTACATTTGTTATAAATTAGAAAAACCAGTTTCCGTATTGTCATTATGGGGTATTGTGTGTAGATTGAAAACATTTTTAAAATCGGTTTTAAATTAAGGCTGTAACATAATAAAATGTGGAAAAAGTCAAGGGGTCTGAATACTTTCCGAACGCACTGTATATCCTCTCACAGGTTCAGAAGTCCAGCACTGCACTTATTTTCTGCTTCTTTAACTACATTTGTTTTAGTCTTCATCCTGAAATTCAAGGGCACTGCTTGATTGACATGGGTGTTTGTGGTGGAGGGAAAAAATATACTGTTTGTAAATGTATAATTACAACCTATGGAATTTAGTAGATGAATGCCCAGTTTAGGGGATAATGTACACCATTGGTTTCGTGTTAAGAATATCATCTTTGGTCCAGCCCGTTATTTTACACAGATTCCATTCCACGGTGCTTGTGGTTGTTACAATGACTATTAATGGACACAACTGTCAGATGAAACCGATTAATTTACTATTATCATTATTATTACGTTTATTTGATGGCCCCGAGGCTGGAATCAGATATATTGTATCAGATATAGTTAGCTAAGTTAATTTGGAGTATATTAGTAACCAAACTACAACAACAACAAAGCGATACACTTCCCAGACAACAGGTTTCCCAGATCACCGTCTGTCTCGCCGTCCCCCTCCTTCCGTACCTTCCTCCCCCCTCTGTCTCTCTCCCTCCTTCCGTACCTTCCTCCCCCCTCTGTCTCTCTCCCTCCTTCCGTACCTTCCTCCCCCCTCTGTCTCTCTCTCTCCTTCCGTACCTTCCCCCTCTCCCCCCTCTGTCTGTCTCTCCCTCCCTCCGTCTGTCTCCCTCCTCCCCCTCTGTCTGTCTCTCCCTCCTTCCGTACCCTCCTCCCCCTCTGTCTGTCTCTCCCTCTCTCTCCTCCTTCCTCCCCCTCTGTCTGTCCTCCCTCCTTCCTTACCCCCCCCCTCTGTCTCTCTCCCTCCTTCCGTACCTTCCTCCCCCTCTGTCTCTCTCCTCTCCCCCCTTCCGTCCTTCCTCCCCCCTCTGTCTGTCTCTCTCCCTCCTTCCGTACCTTCCTCCCCCTCTGTCTCTCTCCCTCCTTCCGTACCTTCCTCCCCCTCTGTCTCTCTCTCCTCCTTCCGTCCTCCCCCTCTGTCCTTCCTCCCCCCTCTGTCTGTCTCTCCCCCTCCCTCCTTCCGTCTCTCCCTCCTCCCCCTCTGTCTGTCTCTCCCTCCTTCCGTACCTCCTCCTCCCCCTCTCTGTCTCTCTCCCTCCTCCTTCCGTACCTTCCTCCCCCTCTGTCTCTCTCCCCTCCTTCCGTACCTTCCTCCCCCTCTGTCTCTCTCCCTCCTTCTGTCGTACCTTCCTCCCCCTCTGTCTCTCTCTCTCCCTCCTTCCCCCTCTGTCTGTCTCTCCCCCTTCCTACCCCTCCCCCTCTGTCTCTCTCCTTCCTTACCTTCCTCCCCCCCTCCTGTCTCTCCCTCCTTCCTCCGTCCCCCTCTGTCTGTCCTTCCTCCCCCCCTCTGTCTGTCTCTCCCTTCCTTACCCCCTCCTGTCTGTCTCTCTTTCCTTACCTTCCTCCCCCTCTGTCTCTCTCCCTCCTTCCTTACCTTCCTCCCCCCTCTGTCTGTCTCTCTCCCTCCTTCCGTACCCTCCTCCCCCTCTGTCTGTCTCTCCCTCCTTCCTTACCTTCCTCCCCCCTCTGTCTCTCTCCCTCCTTCCGTAACTTCCTTCCCCCTCTGTCTGTCTCTCCCTCCTTCCCTCCTTCCTTACCTTCCTCCCCCTCTGTCTGTACCTTCCTCCCCCCTCTGTCTGTCTCTCTCCCTCCTTCCTTACCTTCCTCCCCCTCTGTCTGTCTCTCTCCCTCCTTCCGTACCCTCCTCCCCCTCTGTCTCTCTCCCTCCTTCCTTACCTTCCTCTGTCTGTCTCTCCCCCTCCTTCCCCTCCTTCCTTACCCTCCTCCCCCCCCTCTGTCTGTCTCTCCCTCCTTCCTTACCTTCCTCCCCCTCTGTCTCTCTCCCTCCTTCCATACCTTCCTCCCCCTCTGTCTCTCTCCCTCCTTCCTTACCTTCCTCCCCCTCTGTCTCTCTCCCTCCTTCCCCCTACCTTCCTCCCCCTCTGTCTCTCTCCCTCCTTCCTCCCTACCTTCCTCCCCCCCCTCTGTCTCTCCCCCTCCCTCCTTCCTCTCTCCCTCCTTCCCCCCCTCTGTCTGTCCTCTCCCTCCCCCCCCTCTGTCTCTCTCCCTCCTTCCTTACCTTCCTCCCCCCTCTGTCTCTCTCCCTCCTTCCCCCCCCCTCTGTCCTTCCTCCCCCCCTCTGTCTCTCTCCCTCCTTCCCCCTCTGTCCTTCCTCCCCCCCCTCTGTCTCTCTCCCTCCTTCCTTACCTTCCTCCCCCCTCTGTTTCTCTCCCCCACTTTGTGATTTGATTTGCAGTTATTGTAAATTCTATGTTTCATTCAAGTGCATTTTGGATTACATCCTTTTGTAACCATAAACCATGTAAATAGTTAATATTTTCACTATTTCAGACACATATTTCATGGTACATGACAGGTTATCAATGAGAAGTTGTGATCTTTCAATTTGATGTTCTGCTATCTATTATTATTTCTAGGTGCACCAATAAAAATGAGAAGGAAGGTCTTATCTTTGTCTAAGTTAATTATTTATTTCATACCAACAGTTGGTTTCCTTAAATGATATACAATACATGATGTGTATGTTCATATCTACTGTTACTGTTTTTCATTCTGATGGGGATGAATCAAAGAGGAAAACTGATTGGATTTGTCATCAACCTGAAGGAATTCCGTGATTTCTTGTCTATATTATTTTACCCTACCTAAATCGAATGACATGGTAAAAAAATAAGTTAATTACCAACTCAATTAAATGTTATCAAAACTAGACATTGAATTGACATCTGTGCCCAGTGTTATCGTCTTTGTACACACAAAGCACCCACTATCATAACCACGGTATCTACAGGTACAAAAATAGTAGACTATTGTAGAAAACACACACAAAAAAATATGTCTTATTGTCACATACACCAGAAAGGTGCAGGAAATGTGTTGTTTTACAGGGTCAGCCATAGTAGTACGGTGCCGCTGGAGCACATTAGGGTTCAGTGTCCTGCTAAAGTGCACATCAACAGATTTTTCACCTTGTCGGCTCAAATATTCGAACCAGCAATATTTTGGTTACTGGCCCAACGCTCTAATCGCTAAGCTACCTGCCGCCCCGTGGGTTAAACCCAATAGGTTTATATGCACCAACAAGTAAATAGGGTGAATAACCAATCACAGCGTTAATTGGTAATAAGTAGAGAGCATCCATAGATAATCATATCTACTACAGTAATATCTCTCTCCTCTGGGGCTCACGCTCTGTAGCAGAGGAAGTTCCTCCTCTCCTCACAGTTCCTGATTCCCCAGTGCTCTTCATCTCTGGTCAGGGTCCCACAGTGAAGGTATTGGGCGGGGCAGTGGGGCAGCTCCCCGCCAGACCAGGCCTGGTACTCCAGGTGGTCCCCGTTCACCCACAGCCATTCTCTGGCCAGGAAGATCAGACCCGTCCACACATGGTCGGTCTGGGAACCCTCCATCTTGCTCTGGGCCCGGAGATGTTCAGTCTTAGAGAGCAGGCTGGGGAGGTCGGTGTAGTGACCCCTGCAGTACTCCAGAGCCTCCTCCCATGTCTTCATCTCCTGAACCAGGATCAGCTTCTCCTTGTAGCATAAGAAGGGGAGTGTCCGGGAGCAACGCGAATCCATCCATCTCATATCCCACTGTACCATGACACAGTCCTCAATGCCACCAGCATTGTTTGGCTCTCCTGACTTCCAAAACCCAAATGCTGAGTTCTCTCCTCCTGACCATGTCCATCCTGTTGGGTCGTTAGCATCTCTGTGCAAACCAATCCAGGTCCAATCACCCCTTGAAATGGGAAGGAGCTGATCTACTTCTTCCTGGTTGCTGATGAAGGCCAGGTCAGTGTAGTGCTCACGACAGTACCACTGAGCCTCTGACCAGGTCTTCTCTTCAGACACATAGTGATATTCTCTGAGTTTACCAGAGGCCACTGCACACAGAGCAGTGATGAGGAGACCAGTGAAGCTACTCTTCCTCTGCATGATGCCCCAGTGCTCAGTAGGTGTGGAGCGGAGCTGACCCTGCTGCTGCTGCTGCTGATATTATGAACCTGCTGCTACTCTACTGTCCCCCTCTCATGTGTCCACACAGCCCACCAATCAGAGTGCCTCCTTAATCTTGCCAACCAATCCATGGCTCTTCCTCATAGGTTTTCTGATTGGCCACATCCTCTTTCCTCGCCTTCTCTAAATTAATTGGAGGACAGCGTCAGAGGGGAGAGACTTTGAAAGTGGATGTGAGGATTCAGGGTAAGAAAATAGAGTAAGGGCCCTGTACACACATTGCCTAAAAAAGAACACTGCAGTCAAATAACAGCTGCATCTTTTAAGCAAATTCTACCCAGGAGCTTCAGAAAATCTCACGGTCCAAAGAACACGAATAAACTTTAACCAAAGTTGACATGTAAATCCCTCCAACAGAGAATCAGTAGTGAGTTCAGAGAACTCAATATTCTTGACCATATTTGATGCTACATATTTAACCAGGGCTGTAGTGGTGCCTGGAGAAGTGGGTATACTCTCATTTTGCCAAAGGGCTCGTCCGGCGAGCGGAAATATTATATGAGAAACAGTGACATACACTATGAATGACCTAAAATGATAAATCCCATGTTGGTCTTTCACAGTCAGACCAACCCATGCTGTACTGTGCAGTAGGCTAATAGTAGGCCTACTACTGAAACAGATAAATGAGGCTGCCAACTGAGTCTGTTATGCAGGTGAGTGAGGACCCAAAAGCGATTTAACAGAAACAGAGTCTTTTAATGTCCAAACAGGGAAAACATAAATCCTCAATCTTTACAGGAGATGTCCAAACAGGGAAAACATAAATCCTCTATCTTTACAGGAGAGTCCCCCTTCTAGTAGTAGAGGAGAATAGCAGGGCTTGCGGCAACAGACTGCTGGTCCCTCCGGGTAGGCGCGGGCCATAGAGGACAGAGACACCTGCTCACACGCAGCATCTGATGAAGAGGCAGATTACGACAGGACGGGACAAGGGCAAAGCAAACAAGAATCCGACAAGGACAGAAGCAGAAACAGAGAGAGAAATAGAGACTTAATCAGAGGGCAAAAGAGGGGACAGGTGTGAGAGAGTAAACGAGGTCGTTAGAAGAATGAGGAACAGCTGGGAGCAGGAACGGACCGAGAGAGAGAGAGAGAAAGTAACCTAATACGACCAGCAGGGGGAAACGAAGAGAAGAGAAAGCACAGGGACAAGACATAACATGACAATACATGACAGAGTCACAAATTCACAGGTTTCAGATTTTTCCCCATTTCTGTAAGGTTTTCGTTCTGTTACACTTTTTCTTCCAGAAAACAACGTAATTGTATTATCTATCTATAACAATGCTTAAACCACATCAGGAGACCACTTTTGAGGTTTGAGTGTAGTTACCGTTTAATTCTAATGTGCAGGCACTTAGCACTGTTGATTGGTTAGAGGTGTTTCTGTAGACCATGAGATGGATTCGGCTATTTCAGCCACACCCGTTGCTGACAGGTGTATAAAAATCTCCCTAGACAAACATTGGCAGTAGAATTGCCTTATTGAAGAGCTCAGTGACTTTCAACGTGGCACCGTCAACTTGCCATCTTTCCAACAAGTCACATTTCTGCCCTGCTAGAGCTGCCCCGGTCAACTGTAAGTGCTGTTATTGTGAAGTGGAAATGTCTAAGAGCAACAACGGCTCAGCCGCAAAGTGGTAGGCTACACAAGCTCACAGAATGGGACCACCGAGTGCTGAAGCACGTAACGTGTCAAAAATCGTCTGTCCTCGGTTGCAACACTCACTGCCTAGTTCCACATTGCCTCTGGAAGCAACGTCAGCACAAGAACTGATTGTCGTGAGCTTCACCGAAAGGTTGTTGGATCAAATCCCTGAGCTGACAAGGTAAAAATCTGTAATTCTGTCCCTGCGCAAGGGAGTTAACCCACTGTTCCCTAGGAGCCAAAGATGTGGATGTCAATTAAGGCAGCCCTCCTCTGATTCAGAGGGGTTGGGTTAAATGCGGAAGATATATTTCAGTTGTAGACCTGACTAGGTATCCCCCTTTCCGTTCATGAAATTGGTTTCCATGGCCAGGCAGCCGCACACAAGCCTAAGATCACCATGCGCAATGCCAAGCATTGGCTGGAGAGGTGTAAAGCTTGCCGCCATTGGACTCTGGGGCAGCGGAAATGCGTTTACCATCTGATAGATGAATCTGCATTTGACAGATGACATTAGAACGCTACCTGTCCAAATGGATAGTGCTAACTGTAAAGTTTTGTCAAGGAGGAATAATGGGGATATTTTTCGGGCTAGGCCCCTTGGTTCCAGTGAAGGGAAATCTTAACGGTACAGCATACAATGAAATTCTATACGGTTCTGTGCCCCCCCCCAAAAGGAATTTCATTAACTTACACTAGACTTTCCCCCCCTTACTAGCTCTGACCTTATCTATGAAAAATCGACTTAGTGTGACATGTAGTTCTCCCACCTAGCTATAGTATCTTAAGACAAATGCAATAACCAAGTCACTCTGGATAAGAGGGTCTGCTAAATGACTCAAATGTAAAATAAAATAAAAATGGTGTAATTCACATTTTTTATTGAGGGGATAAATATGACATTTATTTTCACGACCCCATCTTTGATTGTCAGTATTAATGATACAAAAGGCAACCGATGCAATGTAGGTGATAAAACAACAAAAATCAGAATTCAGATGAATCCTGCAAACTATGATTTACAAAAGTAACTGCTGGAAATGTTTAATGTTTGTGCTTTTCCAAGAACTAATTTCTGTGTTCTATTCGTGTGCTTCTCTAATAACCGTTTATGTTCATGCAAGTGACTGAACGAATCCTCACTATCAGT
Source organism: Oncorhynchus nerka (assembly GCF_034236695.1). Lineage (NCBI taxonomy): Eukaryota > Metazoa > Chordata > Actinopteri > Salmoniformes > Salmonidae > Oncorhynchus > Oncorhynchus nerka. The sequence continues at coordinate 85,952,451 of NC_088422.1, forward strand.
AGCTGCAATTTGGCAGTACGCCCAGACCTTTGTTTTGAGAATAAAAGTTCTCAGTTTCAAGGTCTCGGCTTAGAGAGAAGCCTTGAGGTATTGGTCGGTCACATGTATGAAACAAAACGGCAATGATGAATTAATTATGCAAATATAACATGTCTGTGTATAGCCATATATAAGACAACAGTTGGGACTGCTCCAGCAGAGTTCCTGATTGACATGTGTTCTATAGTGCATTGAGTTGGAACCTCTCCAGCCCGCTGATAATAAAGGATCATTCATTTAAGATTGACTTAAGTGTCCCTGGTGGTCATTTCCATGACATGGTGGTGAATTTCCACAACAGCCTTTCATCTTCACAAAATTATGCATATCATTGCTTTATTCAATACGAGAAAACTCAAGGTGACATTGATGGTTTCGCAGTTCTACAGACAATGTATGCAAATGACTGTAGAATGAATGAATAATAAATTACCCATAAAAAATAAATCCTTATGAGAGCTAAGAGTTTATTCGATGGAGAAGGATCCTGTTATGAAGACAATATGCTCAAATCTTTTCACATGAACTCTTTACAAAAGTGTGCATCAAGAGTTGCTCTGTTGTGCCACCCTGTATCAGAAGTAGAAAGGTGTCAAAGCTCAACCCCCCTCTGCTTGAAGAGCTCCTCTAGTTGTCTCTCCAGTGCTGGGTTGGTCCCCCTCAGTCCTCTCACTACCTGGGCTGCCCACACAAAGTACTCCTGAACACGCTCTGCCGACCAACCTGGCAACCACAACACAGATTTAAATATAAGATATAGGACAGGGGTAAAGAGAGGAACAGTCAGACAACAAGAGGGAAGTAAGTAAAGAGAAGCAATGAGCCAGAGAGAGAATTAGAAAATAAAGATCAGTTTCCCCAGTTCAGAGAAATTGGTCATTGAGGTTGTTAGGTTTATGTCCCATCCTGCATCCTGATACACCAGCTTCTAACCACTAGATGGTGCTGCTCTTGCTATTTTATTTTTATTTTTAAGAATCATTCACTCACATTTGTGGCACAAATCCAATGCAAGTCAATGGTACCTATATTAGCATTTTCACACAATATATATTAGATACTTTAGGATTTGGACATGACGCATGAAAATGCTAATAAAGATACCATTCGCATGCATTGGATGTGCCAAAAATGCTAAAAAGTTAGCATTTGAAATGGTGGATAACAAAACCAAAGCATGGATTGTTGTCATACCTTGTCCATTGACTGCTTAGTCATTTAAGTTAACTTCCGACAACATTTACCATCCCGCAGTAGCGGCCATGATTTAGCAGCAGATGCATATAGCAGACATGTCATGTCTCAAAATCAATATCTATCTTACCTCTATATTGTTTTATGTCCTGTGGATTTGAGAAGATAGATGACTAGATCAGAAAAGTGAGCTTGTCAGGTAATTATCTCCTACACAGCTTCTAGCCTAGTTAACGCAACGCTGTGCAATTTTCCTTATTTTGACCACTTTTTCTCTCTGGCCTCCATTGACTTAGTCACACAAATTTTGGCCAACCTACAAGGGTAAAAACTCCAATAACCTTTGAACGGTGAAATGGGGTTTATACGATAGTGAAATGGGGTTTGGACCATTGGTTCTCTCATAGAATAACCAACACAATTAACATATTTTACACAGAGGGTCCAAAAATGTGCTTTTTTGATTGGACACCCTACAATCAATCACCTGTAGGTGTGCAGCGGTTCAGGTCCCTCAGGTTGTACAGTTTGTCAGCCAGTTTGACCAGTTTGGCCTGGTGGCTGGTGTGAGGTGCATGCTCCACCTGCTGACGTTTCCTCTCATGCTTGGGTAGCGCCTTATCATCTGTCACTTCCTGAACAATTCGAGCCACCGTTTGCCCAAAGATGGCCTGTAGTTCTCCTATGCTGGTGTCAGTGTCCTCCACTGTGTCATGGAGCAAAGCTGCCTGAGGACAGTTGGAAAACATAAATATCGGTCATGACCTTCCTGTTAATGACACAAACTCGTAACACAAATGTTGAATGTTTTCATGAGCTTAACATTGCCTATTGACTCGTCTATACTTAATAATATAATTTCATTACGATTTAAAATATTGCCCTCCAGGAACAAGTATGCAAGAAAGTATTTTGAGTTTGTCTGATACGTAAAACACTTACTTGCAAAACTTCAATGTCTGTGATCCCACCTTCATGGCTTAGGATCCTTGCCACACCTGCAAAATGATAAACACGGGAAATGTAAATGCAGATATCCATGCACTGAAGTCCGAGCAGTGAGAGAGTTATTGCTAAGGACCTCTCTCAATAATGGACTAGAGGCTAACGTTACTCCTTATCGTCCAAGGACCTTGCATGTTTAGAGGCAAATTGGCCCTTGCAGCCAAAACCGCTAAATACTCAATTACAGTCAACTTCTAGAAACAAACGTTTATATCAAATAATTTCCCAAATGCAAAACATACACTTACTGTACACTGTTAACAGATGCAGCTGACAGCATCTTTCAGTGACAACAGATGCAGACAGCTAATTAGCACATGAACGCATCTGTCTTCAGTAAACAAGCGCTGTACCATGGAGATATGACTGTGTGAGCACACTTACCCTAAAAAAAAGTGTGTAGTGCTTTTACCTTTTGTGTTAATAAAAAAAAAACGTCTAGCTAATATGAAATATATGTTCCTTGTGTTTCCAACCATACCGCAAAAGATGTTTTAACGTTCAGAACAAGCGTCGGGGCTCTTAATTAACTAAACTTGCCCGGTCAGAAGATGCTAGCTATCATCAATAGGCGCTAATGGTAGCTAGTTAACGTCTATGAATGGCATAAGGACTTAACTAGCTAGCATCTGTTAAGATTGTTTTTATAACAACTGTACCTATTGGGTGGTTGATATATGGCGTTTGTTCAGCGTCTTTACGTCGTTGATTGCGGTGCTTTTCAGCAGCAAAGTTGACAGTCTCCAACAGAATGACCGCTTCTGAACTCATGCTGTAAAAGTAGTTTCTCACACTACAGACCGCACATTATTACCAACGTTTGGTCGCAGATCTCCCCCGTCATTTGTGCGTCAGTGCCTTCTCTTTAAATGTCCGTAGTCAGACAAAGTCTCGCAACATTCCATCCGCTTCCACAGAAGCAAGGATAACATATTGCATTGGGATAAATTGTGTGCATCCCTGCGAAACAATATAAATACGAATGAGCCTTACCTTTATTTATATATTTTAGCAGTATTCCTTTCTAGGGAGTTTTTCCAAGCCACCGTGCCTCTACACCTGCATTGCTTGCTGTTTGTGGTTTTAGGCTGTGTTTCTGTATAGCACTTTGAGATATCAGCTGATGTAAGAAGAGCTTTATAAATTGATTTGATTTGATTCATAATAGAGCGTAAATCAATACTTAGTCCTAATGTCCATGTGTTCATTAGAGACAAGAACGTTTTTGCATGAAGTCCCCATTATGAGCAGGGGTTTGTTTGAATGTCATGATCAGGGGCTGGATTTGTCTAGGAAGCAGAGACTTGTGGACATGTGGATGAACGGGTAGGCTACCCCCAGTAGTACATACCAGGCCTGGACCGGGGGAAAGCTCCGCTGTGTGACCCCGCTGTGTGACCCTGATCAGAGAGGTAGAACACTGGCGAACAAGGGACTGTCAGGAGAGAAGGAACTTTATCTGCTGCTTAAAGTTATTTGGTAAGTCATCATTTGAGACCCAATCATTGATCCAAATCAGGAAAAATCTATGCCAAAATGTTGTAATAGGGTTATGATTCTAAAAATATTTGGTTTTTTTTTTTGGGGGGGGGGGGTGATTATTGTCAGAAAGAAGTTGCAAAAATGTAATAGTTTGCCAAAAACAAGGATCAACTTGATCAGTGTTTTGGCATCAAAACATGTATTTTAGACATCTTTTTTAATGTGTGTTTTCCTATGTAAGGAGGACATCTAAATTGTTTTTAGTAGTATTTTGTTTGACATTTCTGGCTACATTTGAAAAGATAACCAAATACTTCCTTTACCTACCCTGCCTTTCTAAGGTCTTCGAACGCCAAGTTAACTAACAGATTACCGACCATTTCAAATCCCACTGTACCTTCTCCACTATGCAATCTGGTTTCAGAGCTGGTCATGGGTGCACCTCAGCCTCGCTCAAGGTCCTAAACGATATCATAACCGCCATCGATAAGAGACATTACTGTGCAGCCGACCTGGCTAAGGCTTTCGACTCTGTCAATCACAACATTCTCATTAGCAGGCTCAACAGCCTTGGTTTCTCAAATGATTGCCTCGCCTGGTTCACCAACTACTTCTCTGATAGAGTTCAGTATGTCAAATCGGTGGGCCTCTGTTGTCCGGACCTCTGGCAGTTTCTATGGGGTGCCATAGGGTTCAATTCTCGGGCCCACTCTCTTCTCTGTATACATCAATGATGTCGCTCTTGCTGCTGGTGATTCTTTGATCCACCTCTACGCAGACGACACCATTCTGTATACCTCTGGCCCTTTTTTGGACCCTGTGTTAACTAACCTCCAAATGAGCTTTAATGCCATACAACTCTCCTTCCTTGGCCTCCAACTGCTCTTAAATGCAAGTAAAACTAAATGCATGCTCTTCAACCGATCGCTGCCTGTGTAACAGTATAGACTTTACGCCCGTCCCCTCGCCCCGACCTGGGCGCGAACCAGGGACGCTCTGCACACGTCAACAGTAACCCTCGAAGCATCGTTACCCATCGCTCCACAAAAGCTGCGGTCCTTGGGAAGCAAGGGGAACCACTACTTCAAGGTCTCAGAGCAAGTGACGTCACCGATTGAAACGCCACTAGCGCGCACCACCGCTAACTAGCTAGCCATTTCACATCGGCTACACTTGCACCTGCCCGCCCGTCCAGCATCACTACTCTGGACGGTTCTGACTTAGAATATGTGGACAACTACAAATACCTAGGTGTCTGGTTAGGCTGTAAACTCTCCTTCCAGACTCACATTAAACATCTCCAATCCAAAATTAAATCTAGAATCGGTTTCTATTTCGCAACAAAGCATCCTTCACTCATGCTGCCAAACATACCCTCGTACAACTGACCATCCTACCGATCCTCGACTTCGGCGATGTCATTTACAAAATAGCCTCCAACACTCTACTCAACAAATTGGATGCAGTCTACCACAGTGCCATTCGTTTTGTCACCAAAGCCCCATATACTACCCACCACTGCGACCTGTATGCTCTCGTTGGCTGGCCCTCGCTTCATACTCGTCACCAAACCCACTGGCTCCAGGTCATCTACATGTTTTTGCAAGGTAAAGCCTCGCCTTATCTCAGTTCACTGGTCACCATAGCAGCACCCACCTGTAGCACGCACTCCAGCAGGTATAACTCACTGGTCACCCCCAAAGCCAATTCTTCCTTCGGCCGCCTCTCCTTCCAGTTCTCTGCTGCCAATGACTGGAACGAACTGCAAAAATCACTAAACCTGGAGACTCTTACCTCCCTCACTAGCTTTAAGCACCAGCTGTCAGAACAGCTCACAGATCACTGCACCTGTACATAGCTCATCTGTAAATAGCCCATCCAATCTACCTCATCCCCATACTGTATTTATTTATTTATCTTGCTTCTTTGCGCCCCAGTATCTCTACTTGCACATTCATCTTCTGCACATTCTACCATTCCAGTGTTTAATTGACATATTGTAATTACTTCGCCACCAAGGCCTATTGATTGCCTTACCTCTCTTATCCTACCTCATTTGCACATACTGTATATAGATTTTCGATTATTGATTGTATGTTTGTTTATTCCACGTGTAACTCTGTATTGTTGTATGTGTCAAAATGCTTTGCTTTATCTTGGCCAGGTCACAGTTGCAAATGAGAACTTGTTCTCAACTAGCCTACCTGGTTAAATAAAGGTGAAAAAAATATATAAAAAATAAACCATAAAATTCATGGGCATCAATGGCAGTTTGTAGCAGTAATACTAGTAGTAATAGGAGTTAGTCAAACATTGGAATCAGTAATGTTGCTCTAATATTATAAATTACTTTACACCTGCCTTCTGTTACCTATATCCTCTCACAGGTTATATCAAAAGTCCAGCACTGCACCAGCAAAACACTCCAACACTAGCACAGACTGGAATATGTTCCGGGATTCATCCAATGGCATTGAGGAGTACACCACTTCAGTCATCTGCTTCATCAATAAGTGTATCGACGACGACGTCGTCACCACAGTGACCGTACGTACAGGGCATTGCAAAAGTATTCATTCCCCTTGGTGTTTTTCCTATTTTGTTGGATTACAACCTGTAATTTAAATTGATTTTTATTTGGATTTCATGTAACGGACATACAGAAAATAGTCCAAATTGGTGAAGTGAAATTAAAAAAATAACTTGTTTAAAACAATTCTAAAAAATGTAAAACGTAAAAGTGGTGCATGCATATATATTCACCCCCTTTGATATACCTGTATTAACTGCACCTGTTTAAACTCGTTACCTGTATAAAAGACACCTGTCCACACACTGAATCAAACAGACTCCAACCTCTCCACAATGGCCAAGACCAGAGAGCTATGTAAGGGCATCAGGGATAAAATTGTAGACCTGCACAAGGCTGGGATGGGCTACAGGACAATAGGCAAGCAGCTTGGTGAGCAGGCAACAACTGTTGGCAAAATTATTAGAAAATGGAAGAAATTCAAGATGAAGGTCAATCACCCTCGGTCTGGGGCTCCATACAAGATCTCACCTCGTGGGGCATCAATGATCATGAGGAAGGTGAGGGATCAGCCCAGAACTACATGGCAGGACCTGGTCAATGACCTGAAGAGAACTGGGATGAAAGTCTCAAAGAAAACCATTAGTAACACACTACGCCATCGTGGATTAAAATCCTGCAGCGCACGCAAGGTCCCCCTGCTCAAGCCAGCGCATGTCCAGGCCCGTCTGAAGTTTGCCAATGACCATCTGGATGATCCAGAGGAGGAATGGGAGCAGGTCATGTGGTCTGATGAGATCCCTGCTGCAGTGTGTGCAAACCTGGTCAAGAACTACAGGAAATGTATGATCTCTGTAATTGCAAACAAACGTTTCTGTACCAAATATTAAGTTCTGCTTTTCTGATGTATCAAATACTTATGTCATGCAATAAAATGCAAATTAATTACTTAAAAATCATACAATGTGTTTTTCTTCACAGTTGAAGTGTACCTATGATAAAAATGACAGACCTCTACATGCTTTGTAAGTAGGAAAACCTGCAAAATTGGCAGTGTATCAAATACTTGTTCTCCCCACTGTATATAATTACGCTCAGTGTGTCATCTTGATCGCTGTTGAAAAGTTTGTTTCTTTTGTAGAATTGTCCGTCTCTCTCTCTCTGCCGTGGTCAGAATGAATACTTCAGAGTAACATTCAGCGATGTTGTTATAGAATAGATGTTTCGGCGGTTGTCGGTCTTGCCCTTCAATGATACCGAATTCCTAGCTGCAACTTGTTATTATTCTGTGGGTATCGATAGTCTAAGAGTTTAACCACGTGGGATGGTTAAAAGATTCAGCAGTCTGGTCTCAACCTTGGCCCTCTCGTTATCGAGGTAAGCTGGTCTGCAACCTTTGTCCTCTCGTAATTGAGAGAAACATGGTCTGTTGAGAAATTCTCAAATTGGGTTTTTTATTCGGGAGTTGCAGAAAAGGCTGTCTCATGACGCCAGGTCCGAACTGGGCTCATGGGCGGTCCTCTGATTTAGTTAAACTCAAAAGGGAATTGGAGTTTCCTTCATTAAACAGTCCAAAATCACATCACACAATTTTACAAACAGTATCATCTTCACTCATTCATCTTATACAACAATTAGATGTAAACCTCATATCTGAGGCTATTATATAAACAACGTTATGGTAATGTGGCTGGATTGTCTCCCATGAGCCCCACAAAATTGCACCAAACGAACCAGTTCGTAGCTGGATTCTTCACCGATCTTTTATACCTTCTCCGGAACATAAATGTTGTTCGGACCTCAAGTTCTGTGAGGTGGAAGAAATTCCTTTGTTCTCTTCTATGAAAACTCTACTCTGTCTCTATACTGTGGCCATGAGGAGATCATCTCCTCCAGGAATTTATGACCTCTCTGACCACAGCAGCCTAGTTGTAGGAGACAGAGAGGGGGATGGTGCTCGCTGTACCCAAAGAGGGCAACGTCATGACAGCGTTAACTAGTAATAAGTAGAGAGCATACATAGATGATCATATCTACTACAGTAATATCTCTCACCTCTGGGGCTCACGCTCTGTAGCAGAGGAAGTTCCTCCTCTCCTCACAGTTCCTGGTTCCCCAGTGCTCTTCATCTCTGGTCAGGGTCCCACCATGGAGGTATTAGGCGGGGCAGTGGGGCAGCTCCCCGCCGGACCAGGCCTGGTACTCCAGGTGGTCCCCGTTCACCAACAGCCATTGTCTGGCCAGGAAGATCAGACCCGTCCACACATGGTCGGTCTGGGCACCCTCCATCTTGCTCTGAGCCTGGAGATGTTCAGTCTTAGAGAGCAGGCTGGGGAGGTCTGTGTAGTGATCCCTGCAGTACTCCAGAGCCTCCTCCCATCTCTTCATCTCAGGGTCACGGAGGAGAGAGGGTGCAGGACTGACTTTTGTCCAAATGAGAAAAGGCCCCACCACACCATCAGAGTGCCTTGTTACATCAAATCAAATCAAATCTATTTATATAGCCCTTTGTACATCAGCTGATATCTCAAAGTGCTGTACAGAAACCCAGCCTAAAACCCCAAACAGCAAGCAATGCAGGTGTAGAAGCACGGTGGCTAGGAAAAACTCCCTAGAAAGGCCAAAACCTAGGAAGAAACCTAGAGAGGAACCAGGCTATGGGGGGTGGCCAGTCCTCTTCTGGCTGTGCCGGGTGGAGATTATAACAGAACATGGCCAAGATGTTCAAATGTTCATAAATGACCAGCATGGTCGAATAATAATAATAAGGCAGAACAGTTGAAACTGGAGCAGCAGCACGGTCAGGTGGACTGGGGACAGCAAGGAGTCATCATGTCAGGTAGTCCTGGGGCATGGTCCTTACATCACCTGTACTCTCAGGTTACCAATTAGACTGCTTATATTTTTTTCTACTGGGCTCTTTCTTAATTGTCTGTCCTTGACTCCTCACATTCTCTTACCTCATATCCTTCTCAAAACCCCCTGAGGACAACCTTGGATCTTCTCCAATGGTTTTGAGCAGAAGGAGAAGAAAAGGGATGTGAGGATTCAGGGAAAGACAATATAGTAAGGGCCCTGTTCACACACTACCTAAAAACGAACACCTCAGTCAAATAACTCCTGCATTTTCTAAGCAAACTACCCAGGAGCTTCGGAAAATCTCACGGTCCAAAGAACCAGAATAAACTTTAACCAAAGCTGACATGTAAATCCCTCCAACAGAGAATCAGTAGAGAGAGAGTTCATCTTCTTGACCATATGCCTTAACACATTTGTAACGTCAAATGTCGGTGTGGAATATAGTAACATACGTGTAATATAGCATATGATGTCATCATAAATGTTTTGCAAGTTCTACCTGCATGTACGATTGTCAAAATAGGACAAAACTTTAGATTGATATACACGTTTAATGTCTTCCTACAATAACAAAACTGAAATAGAATGCCCTGACTATGTTAATATAAGTGACTTGTATAGAATCTGTTTGTGATGAACTATGTCGGTGAAGCAATAAGATAAATAATACATTTCTTTCGTTACACTCTTAGTTAAAAAGGGCTACCCTGTCTCTGACAGAGACTCTCCTAACTCAACATGTGCACACACACAATACCAACTACACACTACTCTTACCTAAACAGGAAGACTGCAGTCAAATCACTTGTGTATCTTCTAAGTAAACTCTACCCAAAATGATGGAAAATGTCAGATGGAGAAGGACAGTAACCAAAGCTTGCATGCAAATATTTATTTGGGCTTATCCAAGAAACCTTCATTTCAGCTTAAAAATAGAAATAAACTCAGCAAAAAAAGAAACATTCTTTTTTCAGGACCCTGTCTTTCAAAGAGAATTAGTAAAAATCCAAATAACTTCACAGATCTTCATTGTAAAGGGTTTAAACACTGTTTCCCATGCTTGTTCAATGAACCATAAACAATTAATGAACCTGTGGAACGGTCGTTAATAAGAAACTAACAGCTTACAGATGGTAGGCAATTAAAGTCACAGTTATGAAAACTTAGGACACTAAAGAGGCCTTTCTAATGACTCTGAAAAACACCAAAATAAAGATGCCCAGGGTCCCTGCTCATCTGCGTGAACGTGCCTTAGGCATGCTGCAAGGAGGCATGAGGACTACAGATGTGGCCAGGGCAATAAATTGCAAAGTCTGTACTGTGAGACGCTTAAGACAGCGCTACAGGGAGACAGGAGGAACAGCTGCTCGTCCTCGCAGTGGCAGACCACGTGTAACAACACCTGCACATGATCGGTACATCTGAACATCACACCTGCGGGACAGGTACAGGATGGCATCAACAACTGCCCGAGTTACACCAGGAACGCACAATCCCTCCATCAGTGTCCAGACTGTCCACAATAGGCTGAGAGAGGCTGGACTGAGGGCTAATAGGCCTGTTGTAAGACAGGTCCTCACCAGACATCACCGGCAACAACGTCGCCTATGGGCACAAATCCACCATCACTGGACCAGACAGGACTGGCTAAAAGTCCTCTTCACTGATAAGTCACTGTTTTGTCTCACCAGGGCTGAATAGAATATCTTCCCTGTGCGTTACAGGGAAGATATTCTCCTCCCTCATGTGGTACCCTTCCTTCAAACTCATCCTGACATAACCCTCCAGCATGACAATGCCACCAGCCACACTGCTCATTCTGTGCGTGGTTTCCTGCAAGACAGGAATGTCAGTGTTCTGTAATGGCCAGCGAAGAGCCCAGATCTCAATGAGCACGTCTGGGACCTGTTGCATCGGAGGGTGAGGGCTAGGGCCATTCCCCCCAGAAATGTCTGGGAACTTGCAGGTGCCTTGGTGGAAGAGTGGGGTAACATCTCACAGCAAGGACTGGCAAATCTGGTGCAGTCCATGAGGAAGAGATGCACTGCAGTACTTAATGCAGCTGGTGGCCACACCAGATACTGACTGTTACTTTTGACCCCCCCCCCTTTGTTCAGGGACACATTATTCAATTTCTGTTAGTCACATGTCTGTGGAACTTGTTCAGTTTATGTCTCAGTTGTTGAATCTTGTTATGTTCATACAAATATATACACATGTTAAGTTTGCTGAAAATAAATGCAGTTGACAGTGAAAGGACGTTTCTTTTTTTGCTGAGTTTAGCTAATTTCTTGCTCATCAATTTTGACATTGCCATTCGCGTTCTATGGTTTTCTAGGAACAGACATGTCTGCAGTGGTTTAACAGTACCCAATTGTCAAACTTGAGTAAAAGTAAAGATACCTTAAAAGATAATGACGCAAGTAAAAGTGAAAGTCACCCAGTAAAATACTACTTGAATAAAGTCTAAAAGTATTTGGTTTTGAATATACTTAGGAATCAAAATTAAAAGTATAAATCATTTAAAATTCCTTATAATAATCAACTGAGACGGCACAATGTTTTTTTAAATACGTTTTATACGGAAAGCCAGGGGCACACTTCAACAGTCAGACATAATTTACAAACTAAGCATTTGTGTTTAGTGAGTCTGCCAGATCAGAGGCAGTAGGGATGACCAAGGAGGTTCTCTTGATTCGTGTGTGAATTAGACCATTTTCCTGTCCTGCTAAGCATTCAAAATGTAACGAGTACTTTTGGGTGTCAGGGAAATGTAGTGGAGTAAAAGTTTTCAAAAATATAAATAATAAAGTTAAGTACAGATACCCCAAAAACTACTTAAGTAGTACTTTAAAGTATTTTTACACCACTGGACATACATAAGGTTTACATCCTACAAAAAAGGTCTGTGTGTAAATGAGTGTGAGCACTTTGGATATGAATTGATGCTGGTCTTTCTATGCTGTATCTGTTACAAGCCTCAGAAAGGGTGTCTGAGTCGGCTTGCTGTAGATAAAGGAAAACAGACATCGAAGTTAGTCGAGCTGTGTGGCAGTTCAAGCACATTCTTTATTCCTTTCCCAAATATTGTCTTGTTAAATCATGTCCCAATTCAATTACATATTTCTCATTCAACTTCAATACATCAGCTAGAATAATTATTCACAGTAAACATCATAAAATTCATTCATTGACATTTGACCTTCTCTTCTGTGATGCTGTATGAAGCTCTCTGTATAGAGGAGAGTTCTTTTCAAGCTTGTGTTGCTTTCTCAGGTGGGCTGGCAGTCTTTTGACCACTTCATGACAGCCTGTCATGGGGCAAGGCCTGGAGTGATGGTTGTTTTTAGCCTGGCTGCTGCCACCATGTCTGCTTGGTGCTCCGAGACCGAATGTGTTGACTGCAGACTGGGCCTCCTCTCTGCGCCACTCATGGACCTGCCGCAGGTGACGAGGTAGGTGAATGACGGTGACTTGATGTAACAGTACTCTTCTTGCGTTGTGTACAATCTGTCATCGACACGGAACTCCAACATGTAGCACCAGTCATGTAGATTTATTCTGATAGGAACGACACAAAATTGCACGTCATGCAATGCACGTCTCACCATCCAACTCTGCACTCACGCACGCTGGTTTGGTGCTTGTTCACTGGGCTAGTTACCAAAATAATACAATTACAATATAATATCTTTAACAATGTACCTGATAGGAACGACACAAAATTGCACGTCATGCAATGCACGTCTCACTATCAAACTCTGCACTCACGCACTGTACAAAATATATGACCCCCCCCACCAGACACAGTAAGTTGCTAGTACTGGCGGGAATTCTTTACAACAAAAATTCTCCAAAAATCGCTGCATCTTATGTGTGATGTTTGAATAACATTTACAAACAATTTGATATAAATTGTACATTTAAATCATCACTTGAGAGTATAAAAATCACTTTTGATGTACAGTGCTTGGCAACCAACAACTTACCGCTGGTTTGGTGCTTGTTCACTGGGACGATTCTAACTGGAACATCCCCCCTCGTAAGCAAGCTACGCAAACCAGCCAATAAGATGCCATGTTGAGTAGGTGAAGGCAAGACAAACTCAAACCAAAAACCCATTGGCTTAACAATAAAGTGGCAAGGGGAATCACCAATATAACCCTGTTACATTGACAGCCGGCCACCGGACACCTCTTTCGTCCTCTCCTTTGTGTTTTGTGTTTGTTTTCCTTTCTTTTGAGTCTTTGGTCCACACCTGTAAACATATCATTGACAACAAAGAAGAGAACATGGTTATGATGGAGACGGGTGATGATGTTGGAATTAAGATGAGGAAGGTTTGCTCTGCTAGGGACCTGGTGCATCTAAATGGTCAAAAGAGGATCTTCAGGATAAATGAAAGAAACATGGTGACTGGATGCTGCCAACTTGGTATTTGCTTTAAAAAAATCCACTTTTCCACCACATTAGTACCAATGATTTTTTATATAGCTACATCATTGATAGGTAATAGGGAGAGGCTACGGTACCTATTGGATAGTTGGTTTCTTTGGGGCCTTTAGTCCGTTGATCTTGGTGGTTTTCAGCAGAAAATGTCACCGTCTGCAACAATATAACCAAATCTGAACTCCTAGTAGCAAGTTGCATACTGTAAACAGCAAAGTGCATTGACTAGGTACAGTTCTCCAAACAGTTTTTCTCTCCAGTCATGTCTTGAGATACGGTGCCCTCTATTTACTTGTTCGTAGTGAAACAAAGATTCGCAACATCCCATCCGCACATCCGGAAACAAACCAAGGTAATGTACATAGATAGCTAAAATTGATAGAGCATTTTAGGTTTATTTTACATTTTTAAATCGTCAAATAACCTATACAGTGACGGTATATACATTTGGTTTTAATGACTGACGTCGTCCTTATTGCCATATACAGTTAATCATGGTGTGACTACTAAATCAGCTGATAACTACAGTATGCTAACGTTAGCTCTCGAAAACTCTTCTCTGTATGTTGGTTTTCAGGGTTTCAGCTGTTACACCCGCATTTGTCTCAATGTAAACAAAAATGCGACGCTCTGTTTTAACGTTTAGAAAAGTAAATAATAATCGCGTTCAACCCGGTTTTCGAAACGTATATTTCATTTCAGTGAGAAATAATTGTTTCAAATAAAAAATATACACTATACTGTAGCTGGCCCGGTTCCACGATTAGCCAAAAGGATTAGCCCCTTCATTTGAAACTTGTGCCCCTTCAGTTTTTGTTGTAATGTCTCTATATAAAAATATTTTTAAACGATTGAGTGACAGGTTGGCACAAAATCTGTATCTCTGCTGCACTGTCAGCACAATAGACAGAGCCCACTGCTGTGTGTGTGTGTGTGTGTGTGTGTGTGTGTAGGGGCACCTGGTCTCAGATCATTTCTTATTATTTTGTATTTAAATCCGAGACATTCCATTTAGTATGATATGTTATATTTCTTATGGTATGCATTCATTTGTGGATGTCCATCACCCATTTCGAATGATATTTTAGGAATTTGCAAAACGTACAATATATTACTAGTGAATTCTAGCTAGGTGGCTAACGTTAGCTAGCTCGTTGTCATTGTGAAGCTACCCACTCTGCAAAGAAGTCAATTCAATGTCTATTCCACGTTGGTTCAACTTAATTGAATTGAAATGACGTGGAAACAGTGTTAATTCAATTAGAGTGTGCCCAGTGGGTAGCCCATCACAGCTGGATTGTATTTTCCAGGGAGGTGAATGGTTGGGCAGGTGTGTCACTCTGTTCCACCTCAGGCCCCATGGCTCACAGTGTCAGGAGAGATGCCCCTGAGCTCCCTGACTTCTCTCTGCTCAAGAGGCTGGCCAGGGACCAGCTCATTTACCTACTAGAACAGGTAGGACTACTCCACTCATCTTCCCCCACTCAGGTTATCAATTGTCTTGTGTCTCAGTATCCACAAGTACTCACACAAGTCATGGATCCTATTAAAGTTGTAAAGCCTGGGTCAGTTTCCCAGACAGTCCTGGTCCTGGACTAAAAATCTGTTTCAATTGAGATTCTATAGGCTTAATCTGTGTCTGGGAAACTGTCCCTCTATGTTTCTGTAATGTATATTAGTCTCTACTGCTGGTAGCAATTCTAAATTCCTCTTCTGGGGATTGATTAGGTATATTCATCATCCTCATCATCATACTGCATTTTTACTCCCCTGGTTTAAAGCTACCTGGGAGGAAGGACCTGTTCATTGAGGCAGATTTGATGAGCCCCCTGGACCGCATTGCTAATGTCACAACACTAAAGGTACATGTCATTGTTATGTTTCTGAATATTGCTGTATACCATATTGATTGCCTGTCCTTACATATATCAGTTTACCAGGTTACAATGATGTTCAGTCCTATACAATCTTTGTCACCCTTCTCCTTGTAGCAACATGATGTGGACAAGCTTTACAAAGTGGAACACAAACCCATTGTCAGCACCTCAGATCAGTAAGTAGCAAATCCGATTGTAGGTCCATAGATCCGCTTCTCTTTTATTGTCTTGGAGGAACAAGTATCAGCGCCATAACAATGTTGTAACACAGCCATAACAATGTTATAACACAGCCATAACAATGTTGTAACACCGCCATAACAATGTTGTAACACCGCCATAACAATGTTGTAACACCGCCATAACAATGTTGTAACACAGCCATAACAATGTTGTAACACCGCCATAACAATGTTGTAACACCGCCATAACAATGTTGTAACACAGCCATAACAATGTTGTAACACAGCCATAACAATGTTGTAACACAGCCATAACAATGTTGTAACACAGCCAAAGCAATGTTGTAACACAGCCATAACAATGTTGTAACACAGCCATAACAATGTTGTAACACAGCCATAACAATGTTGTAACACAGCCATAACAATGTTGTAACACAGCCATAACAATGTTGTAACACCGCCATAACAATGTTGTAACACCGCCAAAACAATGTTGTAACACCGCCAAAACAATGTTGTAACACCGCCAAAACAATGTTGTAACACAGACATAACAATGTTATAACACCGCCATAACAATGTTGTAACACCGCCATAACAATGTTGTAACATAACAATGTTGTAACACCGCCATAACAATGTTGTAACACCGCCATAACAATGTTGTAACCATAACAATGTTGTAACACAGCCATAACAATGTTGTAACACAGCCATAACAATGTTGTAACCATAACAATGTTGTAACACCGCCATAACAATGTTGTAACACAGCCATAACAATGTTGTAACACAGCCATAACAATGTTGTAAAACAAATGTTGTAACACACCAATGTTGTAACACCGCCACAATGTTGTAACATAACCGCCATAACAATGTTGTAACACAACAATGTTGTAACACAGCCATAACAATGTTATAACACCGCCATAACAATGTTGTAACACCGCCATAACAATGTTGTAACACAGCCATAACAATGTTGTAACACAGCCATAACAATGTTGTAACACCGCCAAAACAATGTTGTAACACAGACATAACAATGTTATAACACCGCCATAACAATGTTAACACCGCCATAACAATGTTGTAACACAGCCATAACAATGTTGTAACACAGCCATAACAATGTTGTAACACCGCCATAACAATGTTGTAACACCGCCATAACAATGTTGTAACACCGCCATAACAATGTTGTAACATATCCTTAATAATGTGCCTTCCTTGACAGACTATGCTTCCTGATCCGTCCAAGAATAAAAACTGTCAAGTGGATATGTGGTAAGTAGAATGGTGGCACCCTGATATTGAAAATCAGCTGATTCATATTGTATTTCATTAAAGTGTAATTCTTGGGATGCCAATGCAGTGAAAGATTAAGTTAGCAACGCTATTCCCTGAGAAATGAATGACTGTATTACTGTCGTCCCAGACTTTGAAATGCCTTGTCTTTTCTGGATCAGTGGTATTATCGACAGTGCTTCTGGAGTACGTTGTGTTACTGTGCAAACAAAGGCTTCTGACTTAATGTCCTTGATCGGGAAGACAATGAGGGAAATCACTCTGTTATGAGTTTGATTTATTCTTGCTCACAGATCAACTGAAGAAATGCAAAATTTACATGACTAATAATTGCAAAACACTCATTTAAATACATAACACATAATACATTACATCAATAGAATACAGAACACTTGAAACATTACAAGACATTTTTTAGAATGGAAATTGAAATATTAAAATGTGATTGTAAAACCCCCCAAAATTGAGGGGGGAAACCATTAAAGAGGTAGAGTTATTATACAGTCTGACAGCAGTGAGTAGAGTGCCGTTTCCCAGGTGCTTCGTACGGGCAGTTATACAGGACGGTTTGTGGCTGTTTCTTATATCCACTGACAAATTGGTTTCTTTTTCCAGATGTGGTCAATGCAGACAAAGCATTTGGGAGATTCAGAAGATACAAGATCATATTTAGCCCTCAGAAGGTGATTATTATGTAGTTATTGTATACTCTCTGCAATAAAACAGTTATTTTGTTTTCTTTGCTCATTCTTCTCTCGCTTTCCGTGTCTCTTACAGTTTTATGCATGCGAGAACCTTTTGGAGGAGCAGGGAATCTTTGGTGGTAGGTGTCTTTTGATATTTCATATTCATATTTTGGTATTCCAGATGTTTGAATGTTAACAAACACTGTTTCACTCCCTTGTGAAGATGTGACTACTGACGAGTGGTCATTCTACCTCCTGCCCCTGGACGATGACATCATTAGCTTGGAGCTTCCGGAATTCTTCAGAGACTACTTCTTGGTAATGATAGACAGTAGTGCTGATGGGAGCTGTATTTAGGAATATCAGTCCCACTTTATGATGCAAAAATGATGTAATTACATGTAGTTACATAAGCAGGTACAGTGTAATATCAAATTAGTAACACATTTTGGCATATAACTAACAACCTAGTACTGGGACTAGCGTGGTTATATTCATAGTGCTAATTATTTTGCTAACAAGGATGACCTGTG
This sequence comes from Oncorhynchus nerka, assembly GCF_034236695.1. NCBI lineage: Eukaryota > Metazoa > Chordata > Actinopteri > Salmoniformes > Salmonidae > Oncorhynchus > Oncorhynchus nerka. The sequence continues at coordinate 85,970,601 of NC_088422.1, forward strand.
TGTCCACAGGAGGGAGACCAGCGCTGGGTGAGAACAGCGGGTAGTGCCCTGCATCTCCTACACTCTGTCTACGGCCCCTTCTCTAAGGTGTATGGGATCGGACGATGCTCCAAGGTAAGATCAGCTCAGTATATCAACACTCTTTAATGTACTTTTGTATACCGCAATTCAGCGTTTAGCTGCCTTGTATACTGAATTAAAACAAAGCTAAAATACATCTGGGATTATGATTCTAGATGGTACTGAATGAATGATTTACTATGGGTGCCAGTCTGTTTATGTTTCAGCCAACCAGTCTTTGTCTTGTTCATCAAGGTAGAGCTGTATGTTGTTGAATGCAGACACAGTCAGAAATCAGCACCGGTACAGATGATTTAGATGTTCAAACACCATGATTTAGACGAGATTCATAGAGTATGTGTTAACAGTATGTCTGGTCTCTTGCCCGGTTCAGATGGCGTATGAATCGTGGAGGGAGCAGGTGGAGGAGGGGGAACAGAGAGCGCGTCAAGCGGAGATCGGAAATGTGTTTCTCATTGACCGAGGTAGATCTTTCTTGAACTGTGAATCACGGCAGTTGTGACGTTTGTCTTATTTGTTGCTCTCATTTTTTGACATTTTAAATATGCTATTGGATAATGGTGTTATTCATTCTCACAGACTAACGTGTGAAAATGTGGATTTGGAATGGAATTCTCCTTTAAGTATAACAATAGGGTGATACTTGTCATAATAATACCTGATATCATACTAATGTTTTCTCTCATTCCCTTTGCAGATGTGGACCTTGTGACTCCTCTGTGTTCCCAGGTTGTCTATGAAGGACTTGTCGATGATATTTTCAGAATTAAATGTGGTAAGCAATGATATTTGCTCTGATTACAGTCTCTACTTTGAAATAGCAATACCGCAAATAATGTGGTCTTTATATATTGTGTCCTAGTCAAGGACCACACACACTGAAGCCTCTTATTGCTGTATACCATTACAGTTACAATGCATAAAATGGCATTAAGATCTTATTGCATGTCCATTGTCTGTATGGAATTCTAATCCATCTCTTTGTCCTATAGGATGTGTGGAGTTTTGTCCAGATGTCACCTCCTCTGACAAGAGTATAAAAGTGATGCTAAACTCTCAAGATAAGGTTGGCCTTTTAGAAGTATAACACGGTTGAGTTGATATCATTTCCCCATCACTGGTTTAAGGATGACAGTCTCACTGGAATTTGTGCGTGCTTCTATCTCAGGTTTTTAACGAGATCAGGAACGAGCATTTCTCCCAGGTGTTTGGCTTCCTAAGTCAAAAGGCCCGAAACCTCCAGACTGCATATGATGTGAGTGTTTCATTCTGACCATATTTACATCTATATGGGCCTTTGTGCTTCCAATTTATTTGTTTACCTTTATTTGCTAGGTATGGTAAGCTGATTGACAGCACATTTATCATTTCCAACAATTCCCCCCTGGTGAAGTGTTGCCCTGCGTGGATGCATAATATTTGTCTTAAATGTCCTCTTAGAGCTTTCTTTACATCAAAGAGTAGAAGTTCATGTTTGACGATTATTCATCTCTCTCCGTCTCTGTCATTACAGAAGCGTAGTGGAATGGACATTAAACAGATGAAGACGTTTGTGTCGGAGGAGCTGAAAGGGTTAAAACAGGAGCATCGGCTCCTCAGTCTGCGTGAGTATTGAGTCTCTACTTCCCCAGAGTCAAATGAATTGGTTGAGACCATTTCTATGTCTGCGTGCATTTTGAAGGAAGTTGTTAACTGGTGTTAGCGCAATTTATTTTTTGTTTTTATTTAACTTGGCAAGTCAGTTAAGAACAAATTCTTATTTCCAATGACGGGCTACCCTGGCCAAACCCTCCCCTAACCCGGACGACGCTGGGCCAATTGTGTGCCGCCCTATGGGACTCTTGGTCACGGCCGGTTGTGATACAGCCTGGGATCGAACCCGGGTCTGTAGTGACGCCTCTAGCACTGCGATGCAGCCTTAGACCGCTGCACCACACAGGATCCTATGAATGAATGGAAGTCTATGGTAACTGCTCGTATGCTATTAGATACCAAAGACTTTCAGTCATTGCGCTAACACTAGTTAACATTGGCTCGAGAAACTACCTCTAACTTCCTTCATACTGGATGTAGAGACATACAAATGGTATCCATGAGTTCATCAGACTGTGAGGAAGTAGATAAAGTGCTTCATTGCAAAAATCCTGAAGTATCCCTTTAAAAAGACATGTCTCTCTTCAGATATTGGTGCCAGTGAGTCGATGATGAAGAAGAAAACGAAGCAGGACTTCCAAGAGCTGTTGAAGACAGAGCACTGTAATATTACATTACATTGGCTATACTGTACTTTGAGGCATATGCTTTTTCCCCATATGAATCCCATTTCCTGCATTGCATAATAACTGATACTTATTTCTCCACCCGACAGCCTTACTGGAGGGGTTTGAAATCCGTGAATGTATTTCCTACATAGAGGAGCATATCAATAGACAGGTGAGATTGTCTGGAAGATAATGGTACTATAGAAATATAATGAATAGAAAGGGCGTCTCCATTCAAGTCAATGATGTCATAATGGGTGGACTGGCAGCCATTCTGAGTGTACCCATGAGTTTACCAGTCAAATTGCCAGGGGTAGAGCCTCCAAACCCGTTCTATTCATTATATTTCTATGAATGCTACATGCATACAGGTAATCATAGTGCTAAATCGGCCCAATAAGATTTATATTGCAGGTTGTGTTCATCAATCATCCTGACACATAATTGTTCTCTCCAACCACATCAAACTGTAAACCTTGTTACCAGGTACCACACTGGAGGAAGCTATCATCCACCTTATTGTGTTATCGTCCACCTTATTGTGTTATCGTCCACCTTATTGTGTTATCGTGTTATCGTCCACCTTATTGTGTTATCGTCCACCTTATTGTGTTATCGTCCACCTTATTGTGTTATCATCCACCTTATTGTGTTATCATCCACCTTATTGTGTTATCATCCACCTTAGGTCTCTATGGTGGAAAGTATGAGACTCCTTTGTCTGCTGTCTCTCACAGAAAACGGTGAGACTTCACAGAGATGTTTTTTAACCAAACACATGAAAATATAATTGATCTCATGATAAGATTCTTAGTCCTTTTAAATCAGCTGTTTATATTTTCTTTCAGGCCTCCTTCCCAAAGATTATCGGTCATTAAAAGCCCAGTTTCTACAGGTGGGTTCTGGTATCATAAGTATTGTTTTAAATGATATCTAGCACTGGTTGGGAAAAACATTTTAGTGACCAGAAAAATATGACCTCTCCCAGTCCCAGATAAAAGACGTCTATACAACCAACCATTTTACAACCACAAAATTATGACATCCCAGACCAAATTTTGCCCGCTAGTGTGCTACTGTGTAACATTGTCAGTGTAATGTGCATTTAGACTGGATTCATTCTGTATCTTTGTACATCCATTGTTATTTTGTTGGAGCCTTTTCCTTGTTACATAGTTCTGTGTCCTATTTCCTCTCTCAGAGTTATGGCATTGAACACCTACTGACGTTTTCCAACCTGAAGCAGCTAGGCCTGCTGGTGGAGCAGCAGCCTGGAGAGACCCTCACTGTCATGGAGAGCAGAGTGGGCAAACTGGTCAACGACAAAACCGCAGGTCAGAAACAGGCTGGCCCCAATACCGTTACTGTATTTAATACAGGCTGGGTCCGAATACTGTTACTGTATTTAATACAGGCTGGTCCCAATACCGTTACTGTATTTAATACAGGCTGGGTACGAATACTGTTACTGTTTTTAATACAGGCTGGGTCCCAATACCGTCACTGTTTTTAATACAGGCTGGGTCCGAATACTGTTACTGTTTTTAATACAGGCTGGGTCCCAATACCGTCACTGTTTTTAATACAGGCTGGGTCCCAATACTGTTACTGTTTTTAATACAGGCTGGTCCCAATACCGTTACTGTATTTAATACAGGCTGGTCCCAATACCGTTACTGTATTTAATACAGGCTGGGTCCCAATACCGTTACTGTATTTAATACAGGCTGGGCCCCAATACCATTACTGTATTTAATACAGGCTGGGTCCCAATACCGTTACTGTTTTAATACAGGCTGGGTCCCAATACCGTTACTGTATTTAATACAGGCTGGGTCCCAATACTGTTACTGTTTTTAATACAGGCTGGGTTCCAATACCGGTACTGTTTTTAATACAGGCTGGGTCCCAATACTGTTACTGTTTTTAATACAGGCTGGGTCCCAATACTGTTACTGTTTTTAATACAGGCTGGGTTCCAATACCGTTACTGTTTTTAATACAGGCTGGGTCCCAATACTGTTACTGTTTTTAATACAAGCCGGGTTCCAATACCGTTACTGTTTTTAATACAGGCTGGGTCTCAATAACGTTACTGTATTTAATACAGGCTGGGTCCCAATACCGTTACTGTATTTAATACAGGCTGGGTCCGAATACTGTTACTGTTTTTAATACAGGCTGGGTCCCAATACCGTCACTGTTTTTAATACAGGCTGGGTCCCAATACTGTTACTGTTTTTAATACAGGCTGGTCCCAATACCGTTACTGTATTTAATACAGGCTGGTCCCAATACCGTTACTGTATTTAATACAGGCTGGGTCCCAATACCGTTACTGTATTTAATACAGGCTGGGCCCCAATACCGTTACTGTATTTAATACAGGCTGGGTCCCAATACTGTTACTGTTTTTAATACAGGCTGGGTTCCAATACCGGTACTGTTTTTAATACAGGCTGGGTCCCAATACTGTTACTGTTTTTAATACAGGCTGGGTCCCAATACTGTTACTGTTTTTAATACAGGCTGGGTTCCAATACCGTTACTGTTTTTAATACAGGCTGGGTCCCAATACTGTTACTGTTTTTAATACAGGCTGGGTCCCAATACTGTTACTGTTTTTAATACAAGCCGGGTTCCAATACCGTTACTGTTTTTAATACAGGCTGGGTCTCAATAACGTTACTGTATTTAATACAGACTGGGTCCCAATACCGTTACTGTATTTAATACAGACTGGGTCTCAATACCGTTACTGTATTTAATACAGGCTGGGTCCCAATACTGTTACTGTATTTAATACAGGCTGGGTCCCAATACCATTACTGTATTTAATACAGGCTGGGTCCCAATACCGTCACTGTTTTTAATACAGGCTGGGTCCCAATACCGTTACTGTATTTAATACAGGCTGGGTTCCAATACCGTTACTGTTTTTAATACAGGCTGGATTCCAATACCGTTACTGTTTTTAATACAGGCTGGGTCCCAATAGATGTACTGTACTTTAGAGTCCTGACAATGACAAGATGCTCTGCAAAATATCAGCACTTGAACCTTTCAACATGTTCTATTTTAGGAAAGCTGACTGATGCCTTCTCCTCCCTGGCCAAGAAGAGCAATTTCCGTGCCTTGGGCAGGAGGCTCAATCTGGTATGTAGTCTTTTAATTTAATTAACAAAGCAATTACCATATTAAAAACATACCCATGTATTGAGTTACATTAACTTCATGAAATTTCACTAAACATTATAGAGCGGATTCGTGTACACAGATTAAGCCTAATCCTGGATTCTCCATGAAACTGTGTTTTTAGTTCAGGACTAGGCTGGGAAATGGCCAGGAAACTGTGTTTTTAGTTCAGGACTGGGCTGGGAAATGGCCAGGAAATTGTGTTTTTAGTTCAGGACTGGGCTGGGAAATGGCCAGGAAACTGTGTTTTTAGTTCAGGACTGGGCTGGGAAATGGACAGGAAACTCACCATAAAACAGGGTCCCAAACGATTTTGGATGCGACCTGTTTTTGACATAAATAAAACGTTGACCCCACCATGTTAAAAAACTGATGTTATCAACGGCAAATGTTTACATTTAGGCTATGACAGTCTATTATAAATCAGTTTGACTGTACTTTTGTCAGTATTTCAATCTGAAGGAAATATGGTTTGAAGTGACTAAAATGCACCAGGAAAGGTATAAGTTCAGAAGATCATCAGACAATAATGTTGTCTGATCTTCAGTTTGATTTAGTGCCTGGTCTTGTCCAGTCTGTTTTAATGAGTCCTGCGTGGCTTGTGGGCATTGTGGAGGGAAGAAACAGAAGATACATACGTTTTCCTGAGAGTCTAATCTTACAGTAATGGGGTCATAATATTTTGTATCTTGAACCATTTAAAAGATTGAGCCACATTTGTAGGAAGAAAACAGAAACCTCTGTTTATTACAAAGGTATCTAGTGGCTACCGGAGGTTTCTGACAAAACCCTGGTTCTAAGAACCAAGAGCGATTTTTCTTTATATATAGTTTGGGAAACACTGCCCTAAATTAACTCCATAACCAAACAGTATTGCAATGAAACCGGATGTCCTTACTATATCTATATCAAGGTGCCCAAGTCAGATGAAGAGTATGACCTCCGTGTCCCTCGAGACATGGCCTATATCTTCAGTGGAGCCTACATTCCTTTGAGCTGCAAACTCATCGAACAGGTAGGTGGACTCCAATATGAATGAACTCATGGATACTAAGACAGAAGTGTGGTTTCAATTAGTGATATAATAAAAAGTATTCCGCTTGTTCTACGTCTGCAGGTATTGGAGCGTGATGGCTGGACAGGGCTCGAGGAAGTCACCCGCATGCTCAACGGACATGAATTTGCAGTCACAGGTAAGACAAGTGGGCTTGACATTCACACTGAAATGTCTGTAAAAGGCACTTTTGAATGGAAAGTCCATTGAGGAAAGGGGAACACTCAGAGAATTCCAGTTCTTTATTTTCTCTTGCTCTCTACCCCCCCTCAGCAGGTAGTAACGGATCAGACGCAAGGGTGAAGACCGATTCCCAGCGTATCATCCTAGTCATGTTCCTGGGTGGGTGCACCTTCTCAGAGATCTCAGCACTACGCTTCCTGGGCAGAGAGAAAGGTAAGGAAGGCTTTATATTGGGATTCTGGAAGGTGGTGGTACTAGAAATGTGATCAGTGTGCCAATGTAGGGAACAGCAGAAGTCTTGAGAGGTGGGCCAGTAACCAGAGGGTTGCCGGTTCGAATCCCAATGCTGACAGGGAAAATGTAGAGGGTGTGAGCTAAGGAAATATATATTCATGCCCCTATTTCTCCTAGGTTATACATTTATTGTGGTGACTACATAGTTTACAATACATGTTTTATATAGGTCAAGCGGGTTCTACATAATTACTTTGTACCATTGAAAAAGAGACCTTGGCTCTCAATTGGGATTTTCTGTATAAATACAAGTTTTATAAAAGTGGATAATGTGTTCTCTTTATGGTGTTTCTAGGTCTTAAATTCATTGTGGTGACCACAGCTATCACAAACAGTGCCAGACTTCTGGAGTCTATGTTGGACAACCATGCATGAGTCCTGGGGTCTTTCTATCATTGCCAATGGAAGCATCCAGCTTGTGGTCCAATACATCATGGGGACACATACAGATGACTTTTTGGACAATTTGCATCAACAATATGACAACAAGCTACATGCTTGCACCTGCTATTCAGAGTCTTGTATTGGAAGCAGTCACTGTCTAGGATAGATCTGATTCTGAAAAAATTGATTGACGTTGGAATATATTCCATCATAGTGCTATACCAACTGCAAAAGGTGTACAAAGAATGTTGTTTTCTGTCCACAGTACAAAATAAATGTTTTATTTGTCTGTGATTTATAATAAATGATATTTATGAATCTTACGATATCAAATACCTGTAGGTAAACAAACAACCGTGACATTTGAAAGCATGTCTGTCACTTTACTGGTAATAACTGTTCGTTTTCTTAAATCCACGCCCTTGCGCATGCGCACATGGTACCACCATGTCTAGACGATGACATAATGGCCGTCCTCAACCAATGAGAAACAAGACCGCAATTTGATGCATATTTTTGAATCGGACAGAAACGGCTTGACTTGAGAGAGAATTAACACAGGCAAAGCTGAAGGACAGAGATTTGAGGATTTATGAGAAGTTTTGATGCAAACTTCAACACAACTGACTTAATTACTGGGACATCACGATGAGGAAGAGGCAAGTGAATTGTATTTGTAAAAGTATTGCATTTGGCATGCAGAATTGAAATGTCAAGCTAGCTGTTAGCTAATTTAACAGCAGCAGTGTTTTGTGACTAACGTTATACCTAGCTACCTATATAGAAATTGCAAGATTACTGAAGATTGAGTTTTTAGCTAAATCAACATTTTAGCAAACGTTAGATGTCAATTTGCCAGGAATGACTAACGTTAGGCAAGACAGTCATTCACAGACTAGGCTGCGAGCACGTTACCTAACGTTACTGTCTGTAATACCACAGATATAACTTATTTGATTGTACTATACTGTAACGTTAACAGTTAAACTGGGTGTGTCTGCAAAGCTGAATGAAGGATGGACTGCTGTGTGTTATCAATTCAAAGACTGATCAATTACAATAGCAGGACGACATTGACAATAACGTTAATGCTGTCCAGTAAAGTCAAGTAACTTTTTAACTAGTCATGCCAGTCCAAAAATTTAACATTTTTATATATGTCCCCGGCCCATTCCAGTGAGGTGCTCGCAGCCGAGTCTGTGGCTTGCCTGAATAAAGCTCTCTGCCACTTGAAGGACATCTGGGAAGAGATAGGAATACCAGAAGACCAAAGACTACAGAGAACCAATGTGGTCAAGAATCACATCAAGGTGAGTCAGAACAAATTGACACTCAAGCATAGAGTGTAATTATTCTCCAAGAAACATTCTCAAAGCCGTGACACCTGTCTGTGCACCTGCTGTAGCTAGCTAGTTAACTAGCTAGCTCTGCTCCAGGGCGTCTGGTGAAGAGCTAGAACAGTAGCTAGCTAACCTACTTTTGAGGGGTGTGTTGCTAGGCCACATCACACTTATGCCCTATCTATTTAGTCTGCTAAATGTGAGATTTCTATATGTAGCTAATTCACAAGTATGTATTCCTTCCTATATGTGGACTGACTAGTCATTTCTGCACATCTCTCATCAGGGTTTGTTAGACATGATGATAACAGAGGAGGAGTCTCTTAGGACCAGACTGTTGAGCAGCATCGAAGCCTGTCGCAAACAACTGGATACGCTGTGCTTGGAACTGCAGCTACCCCCATTTGAGGTAAGCATCCTAACAGTTTCTAACAGGGTCTGCAAAGTTTTACTAGAATGCAAATGACATAACATATTGAAATATAATGACTGGTGGATAGGGATTCAAATCAATGTCCCACTCAAATTGCCATGGTCTGATTGGCTTTGTCCTTTCTAGTAATGATATTTCTAGGATACAGCATGTACGGCTTACTATGATGATTTATGGACCATTTCTTGAAGGTGAGTGGATGGAGAAAAAAGGGCTATTTTGGAAAAGAAGGGAATGAGGCCATTCCAGTTTAGATAAGTCCATTTTCGAATTTGAAGATTTCTTTGGAAAAGTCTTCCAGGGTTGGGGCCAATTCAGGATGTAAACTGAAATTATCTTTTCAGTTTACTTCCTGAATACTCTAAATGTAAATAGCATTAACCCCAACCCTGGTGCCTTCCCTGGGTACAGATCTGGGATCAGTTTCCCCTCCTCAATACTCACCTTAACCATTAGTGGGGGAAATACAGTGTCTAGGGGCAACTTCACCCAATACCTTTTCTCTCACCAGGAGGAGAGGGGCGTCACCATGCTGCAGCAGGAGAAGGAGATCCGGACCCAGGTGGAGATGTTGGTGAAGGAGCGGACCCAGAGGATGCAGCAGCTGAAGGCCTTGACGGAGCGCGACCAGGACCTATGTGACACTCTGTGTTCGGACCCCTACGCCCTCAACCCTAACGCCGTGCCCTCCCTGGAGCAGCTGGACGGCTTCCGCCAGCACATCGCCAGCCAGACCACAGAGAAGGTGGATAGGGATTTGTAATAAAAGCAGACCCTGGATTCACATACCAGTAGTATTTGTAGCTGCACTTGATTGCGTTTACCTGGCGCAATGGAACTAATGGAATAGTCCCAAAGGAGCAAACCCCATGTATGGTAGGGCCATGGTCTGTATTTCAAGTTTCCACACAATAGTGAGACTTCACTTATGATAATAATGGTGTATTACATTGGGGTCCCATATGGTAAGGCAGCAGACAGTACGGAATTTTATTTATTTTACTTTTATTTAACTAGGCAAGTCAGTTAAGAACAAATTCTTATTTTCAATGACGGCCTAGGAACAGTGGGTTAACTGCCTGTTCAGGGGCAGAACGACAGATTTGTACCTTGTCAGCTTGGGGATTTGAACTTTTGCAACCTTCCGGTTACTAGTCCAACACCCTAACCACCATCATGCAGGCTCAATCAAATACTCAAAGGATTTGAAAGAAAACATGTTATTTGAACGTAGTTGTGAATGATGGTGCATACTTCAACCCTGCTCCTGCAGAGCTGCTGTTTGTTCTGCCATTTTGTTTCAGCCCAGCACTTATTTGCTGATTCAACTACTCTCCGTCTTCAATCTAGATTCATGATTAGTTGAATTGTTTGTAGTAAAGTCAAAAAAGGTTGGCCATTGATTCTGCGCCTCACTTAGAGAAAATAATATTGGGGGAAAACACTGATGTAAACTAATATACACATTTGAGGAGATCCCTAACGGCATCTCTCTCTGTCTGTGGCCAGGAGCGGCGGCATGCTGAGTTTGTGGGCATCAAGAGGCAGATCATCCTGTGCATGGATGACCTGGACCAGCTGCCAGAGACCAGCTTCGAGAAGGACATCATCTGCGAGGACCAGGAGGCCTTCTGCCTGTCCAAAGACAACATCGCCTCACTCAAACTCCTCCTCGGCCAAGTGAGAATGGAACTAATCCAATATGTTTGAGATGATGGTTTGAGCGATACTTTGCAATGTCTGTGCAGAATGAACAAAGTTGATCTGCTCACCACCACAATACAGTAGAAAACCAGTCGACCTACACGCATTACATTTCAACAATACTGTATCAGTTCATTATCACTTCACTATAGATCATGTAAATATCTTAATTTGCATTTTGTTGCTAATATCTGTCATTGGCCGTGTTCCAGGTCTTTATTGCAGTCGCGCCCCATGTAAAGACAATACAAACGTCCTGGAACGTACCCATTTCCATAGTGCTCTTTTACTGACCGTCCCATGTCTATGTTGTTCTGTCTAGCTAGAGGAGAGGAAGGCAGAGAACCAGGCGGTGTGTGAGGTTCACATGGAGAATATCCAGGAGCTGTGGGACAGACTGCAGGTGCCCCAGGAGGAGAGGGAGCTCTTCTCAGAGCACATGGTCACCTCCAAGAAGAAGAACCTGGATGCTGTCAGTGAACACACTTAGCTTATGTCCCAGATGGCACCCTAATCCCTTTCTAGTGCACTTATTTTGACCCCTTACTTGCCTAAATATTCTGAAATAACTGTTTTTATTTATTTTTGAAAGATAAGCTTGAAATGGGCTTGGTCTAATTGACTCAACAACTTATAAAACCCATATCTAAGTTGAGCTTTCTTAATGAACCAGAAAGTCAATAGTTTATGGTGTTTTTAAAAAAAAAAAAAAAGAGAAAAAAAAAAAAGTATCTAATTGATCCTGCTTTGTAGTATGTATACCCCTCTGGTTTGTACCCTGGCTAGTCACCATTGTCTCCAGTACTCTATCTGGCATTCTAAAGCTGTTTCTAAACAAGGTCTGTCTATTAATCAAGAAAATGTTAGAATCAAAGAACCAAATAGTTCTCTTCTTTTTCACACCTCAGTTGGAGGCAGAGGGCAGGCGACTGATGGAGCTCAAACGACTGAACATGCGAAACGTTACTGAAGCCATCCGCTCAGAGATCGCATGGCTCTGGGAGAAATGCTTCTTCAGCAGTGATCAGCAACAGGCCTTTGTGCCCTACTTTAGCAGTATGTTGGGTTTTAGTGTTTTGATTACAGGTTAAACACAAGCTTTGGCAGAGAAGTCTTTCTAGTGAACAATGTGTGTTATGATTGTTAACTTATTAATCACATACCCGGTGCATCACATACCCATGCATTTTTAGTTTTCCCTTTTGAAAAGGCAAAATAAAATCAATGTGACTGATTTGAATAGTACATTGAATGATTTGTTTTTCCCTCCTTCAGATGATTTTACAGAGCAGCTGTTGGGGCTGCATGAAGCTGAGATCCTGAGGCTGAAGCAGCACTATGAAGAACACAAGGAGCTGTTTGAGGGGGTTCAACGCTGGGAGGAGAGCTGGAGACTCTTCCTGGAACTAGAGGTTAGCAGTGGAGAAGCACCGTGGAAACATTTTAGTCATTTAGCAGACGCTCTTATCCAGAGCGACTTGCAGTTAGTGCATTCATCTTAAAATAGCTAGGTGAGACAACCACATATCACAGTTGTAGTTTGTACATTTTTGTCAATAAAGACGTTATCAGCAAAGTTGGTGCTAGTAGGAAAAGACAAGTGCAATCATCTTTTTAAATGGGCTTTAAAGGGATAGTTTTAAGTTCACTTTAAGAAAATGTTTATGTTTAATGTTTTTGAATTACCTAGGCTGTTTCATCCAAACAATTTTGAAGTTAAATAACATAACATTTTCCTTTTGAATTACAAAAAAATATTTGTACAAATGACTAATTTTTTAGTCATACTAATAGCAGTAAGACAGTCTTACTGCTATTAGCCCATACAAATGCATTAAATAACAAATTTACTACATAGAAAGTAGGTTTTTCTGAAGTGTAAGAGATATAAGAAAGGTCAGGAAACTGTTGTTGTTGTTGTTATTATTATTATTATATATATTTTCTTACGTGTGTGTAACACATATGGAATTGTGTAGTAACCAAAATAGTGTTAAACAAAAATATATTTCAGATTCTTCAAAGTAGCCACCCTTTGCTTTGATGACCGCTTTACACACTCCTGGCATTCTCTCAACCAGCTTCACGAGGAATGCTTTTCCAGTCTTGAAGGAGTTCCCAGATATGCTGAGCACATGTTGGCTGCTTTTCCTTCACTCTGCAGTCCAACTCCTCCCAAACCATCTTAATTGGGTTGAGGTCGGGTGATGGTGGAGGCCAGGTCATCTGATGCAGCACTCCATCACTCTCCTTGGTCAAATAGCCCTCACAATCTGGAGGTGTGTTGGGTCATTGTCCTGTTGAAAAACAAATGATAGTCCCACTAAGCGTATACCAGATGGGATGGCGAATCGCTGCAGAATGCTGTGGTAGCCATGATGGTTGTGTTCCTTGAATTCTAAATAAATTACTGATAACGTCACCAGCAAAGCACCATCGCACCACCTCCTCCATGCTTCACGGTGGGAACCACACATGCAGAGATCATCTGTTCACCTACTCTGCGTCTCACGAAGATGCAGCGGTTGGAACCAAAAATCTTACATTTGGACCAAAAGACAGATTTCCACCAGTCTAATGCCCATTGCTCGTGTTTCTTGGCCAAAGCAAGTCTCTTCTTCTTATTGGTGTTCTTTAGTAGTGGTTTCTTTGCAGCAATTTGACCATGAAGGCCTGATTCATGCAGTCTCCTGTGAACAGTTGATGTTGAGATGTGTCTGTTACTTGAACTCTGAATCATTTATTTGGGCTGCAATCTGAGGTGCAGTTAACTCTAATGAACTTAACTCTGGGCCTTCCTTTCCCGTGGAAGTCCTCATTAGAGCCAGTTTCATCATAGCGTTTGATGGTTGTTGCGACAGCACTTGAAGAAACTTTAAAAGTTCTTGAAATTTTCCGCATTGACTGACCTTCATGTCTTAAAGTAATGATGGATAGTCGTTTCACTTTGCTTATTTTAGCTATTCTTGCCATAATATGGACTTGGTCTTTTACCAAATAGGGCTATCTTGTGTATACCACCCCTACCTTGCCACAACACCACTGATTGGCTCAAATTGATGAACTTTTAACAAGGCACACCTGTTAATTGAAATGCATTCCAGGTGACTACCTCATGAAGCTGGTTGAGAGAATGCCAAGAGTGTGCAAAGCTCAAGGCAAAGGGTGGCTACTTTGAAGAATCTGAAATATAAAATACATTTAACACCTTTCTTTCTTTTTTTTGTTATTACATGATTCCATGTGTTATTTCATAGTTTTGATAGCTTCACTAGTATTCTACAATGTAGAAAATAGTAAAAAAATAAAGACAATAATGAGTAGGTGTGTCCAAACTTTTGACTGGTACTCTACTTTCATAAAAAAAAGTTGTCAACCGGTACCGAGGGACATTCAGATGAGTCTTGTGAGGCCTGTTGGTGTCCTAGAGCAAAACAACCAATGTACTTTATACAGGGGTACTAGTATGTAGCCCAAACTGTTCGGACGGTATAGACAGAAGTTGGCAGATCGTCTGTACCAACTTCAGACAAGTCCCAAGATGCTTGTGGGGGTCGTGGAGCAAATGTTTCCAAAGAGGGTCATGATAGTTTGTAGGCAAAACAGTACAGACGATTTTGTGCAAAGACCAATTTTCGGTATGTCTCATGGTCTGACAAACACCGCTCTGTCACCTTTCACCCCAAATGCGGAAGTGTTACATAGGCGGATGCAGTGGAATGAGACACATCCAATGCAACAAAAAAAAACATCTCTAGCTTAAAATTATTTTTTGTGTGTCTGAATTTTTGTATAATGCTAATTTAGATTTCTAAGGAGGCAGGCACAGTCATCAACCTTAGGGGGTTTTAACCCCTGGCATGACCTTTTTATCCCCACAGAAAAAAGCCACAGACCCCTCCAGGTTCACCAACAGAGGAGGGAATCTGCTGAAAGAAGAGAAACAGAAAGCCGAGCTCCACAAAAGCCTGCCCAAGGTAAATCCTTTTGAAAAAGACAGGGGTCTGTATTATTCCCTTGTTAGGGGGGTAGCTACTGTACATACAAACATGACAAGGCTCTGTTTCTTTTACCAGCCGTACATAATGCTATGCTATATAAACACATACTATACTGTAAAACACTTGGCTATATCCCTATATTTTTGTTTTGTTTGTCCAGCTTGAGAAGAAGCTGAAGGCTCAGATTGAGGTGTGGGAGCAGGAGCAGGCCAGGGAGTTCCTGGTGAATGGACAGAAGTTCCTGCAGTTTGTAGAGGAGCAGTGGGAGCTGCACCGCATCGAGAAAGAGAATGAGAAGCTGGAGAGGGTAAAGACATGGCTACTCATTTGAGGGCAGAATCCTAACTTGAGAGATACAGTATTGGTCCTCTTTCCTGGACCCAGATCAAACCTAGTCCTGGACTAAGAAGCATGACCAAAGAAGTGTTTTTCAGTCCAGGATTAGGTTTCATTTGGATCTGGGAAACCGGACCTATCATCATTTGTTACACACTTGTCTCAAGTTAGGGTTAGATCTGTGCAGCTAAAAGCTTACTTTGTTACAATACTTTGATCTATATTTCATTGTAACAGCAACTGAAAAAGAGCAAGCAGATTGAGGTGGATATGCTGTATGGGACAGCTGTCCGGACGCCTACCAAAAGGAGATTCCTTGGCACAACTACCCCCAGCAAAGCACGAAAGGTACCACTCAGTGACTTTACTGCTGCTCTTTCTAGCCTTCATACTCATGGAACAATTGCGTGGCCCAATCTTAGCCTGGGTATCCGGTCTGTTTCTGGACTGCCTACTTTTGTATGACAAAGGTGGCTAAAGCAGAAACAAGACTGGACACCCAGGCTAACACAATCACTGGCTTGTGTTTTAAATAGTTGCGCATTAATAACGTGAGCTTTTGGCATCACTAACGAACTCTGTCTGTGTGTTCTCTCCAGTTCAATGGCACCACCTCCAGCCTCTCTAGTGCCAACTCTAACAGCACCATGCGCTCAGCCTATGGCGGAACTGTCTGCCACTCACCCTCCCGCCCCCCTCTGTCAGTCAACAAGGTCAATGCAGCATGTTTGTACATGGGACTAACAACTAACTACACCGAAAAAATATATATAAATGCAACAAGTTCAAAGATTTTACAGAGTTACAGTTCAAATAAGGAAATCAGTCAATTGAAATAAATGAATTAGGCAGTAGTCTATGGATTTCACATGACTGGCAATACAGATATGCATCTGTTGGTCACAGACACCCTAGAAAAACAGTCAGTATCAGGTGTGACCACCATTTTCCTCATACAATGCAACACATTTCTTTCGCATAGAGTTGATCAGGCTGTTGATTGTGGAATGTTATCCCACTCCTCTTCAATGGCTGTGTGAAGTTGCTGGATATTGGTGGGAGCTGGAACACTCTGTGTACATGTCAATCCAGAGCATCCCAAACATGCTCAATGGGTGACATGTCTGGTATGTATGCAGTCCATGGAAGAACTGGGATATTTTCAGCTTTCATGAATTGTGTACCGACTCTTGCAACATTATCTTGCTGAATGGCACGCCAATCGTCACGGTATCTCTGCATTCAAATTGCCATCGATAAAATGAAATTGTGTTCGTTGTCTATAGCTTATGCCCGCCATTACCATAACCCCACCTCCACCATGGGGCATTCTGATCACAACATTGACATCAGCAATCCGCTCACCCACACGACGCCATAGACACACACACTGCCTGCCATCTGCCCGGTACAGTTGAAACCAGGATTCATCCATGAAGAACACACTTCTCCAATGTGCCAGTTGCCATAGAAGGTGAGCATTTGTCCAATGAAGTCAGTTTCGATGCCAAACTGCAGTCCAGTCAATACCCTAGTGAAAAAGCTAGATGTGGAGGTCCTGGGCTGGCGTGGTTACACGTGGTTGTGAGGCCGGTTGGACGTACTGCCAAATTCTCTAAAATGACGTTGGAGGCGGCTTATGGTAGAGAAATAACATTCAATTCTCTTGCAACCGCTCTGGTGGGCATTCCTGCAGTCACCGTTCCAATTGCACACTCCCTCAACATGAGACATCTGAGGCATTGTGTTGTGTGACAATTTTTTTGAGAGAAATAAGCTTTTTGTGCATATGGACAATTTCTGCCATCTTTTATTTCAGCTCATGAAACATGGGACCTACACTTTACATGTTGCGTTTATATTTATGTTCAGTATACTTAGACGCTATTTAATTACTTTTCTCAATTTAGACCAGTCATTTGGTATGTCTAACATGCTAATCTTTGGCCAAACCCTGACATGTACTCAAAGCAAACCATCTGTTGCGTTTTCTGTTCCCAAGCTTGGAATACAAACTGATGCTCTGTTTCACCATTTTTGAAGTGATGGGGAAATGGAATATATCAGTTTGGATTCCAGGCTTCTTTTTCTCCTCATCCATCTTTTCTCTGTGTTCTCCCCTATCCAGGTCCCATCGGTTCGGACCCCGGGTCGCAGTAAGCCCCCTCTTGCGGGACTGCAGGAGCGCAACAAGGAGAACATGGGCCAGGTGACCGGACTTGGAGTCCCTCTTCAGAGCGGTGGGTTTAAAACCCTGGCTAGTCCGCAGCGTAACTTCAGCATTAACTCTGTCGCCAGCACTTATTCCGAGTTTGCGGTAATTTGTGTTTTTTTCTGTGTTCTTCTTTTCCACATTTGACTGTTTCTATGCAGCAACACACGGTCTAGCCATGAGAGGGGGTTTGAGTGGAGAATTGTGGCTAATTGATAAATGTATTCTGTTTTTAGACGGGCTTAATCAACACAGTAATCGAATCGATTCAATCAAGGTTTGTTTGAATGTGTGAATTGCCTAAACTAAAACCATACACATCAAATAATTATTCCTGTATCCAAATGTATGCATGTCATTAACCACTAAGATACATTCTTCAAAGGCTTCATCCCTGATTATGTTCACAGGTAACAGTAGTGTACCCTCTTGTTAGTGTGTCCTTGAGGGCTCTCAGGCTAGGCTGTGTGTCGCTATTTACTGATGTAACCTTTTACAACCACACTCCTAATATCCTTCAGTCTTTCTCTGGCTGTCACTGGGCTTGTTTCTGCCTTTTTAAATGAAAATGTATTTGGGAAATTGCAATTACCAGAAGTGCATATTTTCTAGATGTGTTTATTTACTATAAAATGAAAACTGTGTCCATTGCTATTTGTCGCTAAATTTGTTTCCACTGCACCGTGTCATGTTCATTAGGATATGCTGTAGCAAAATATTTTGCATGAAAATTAGCATTTTCTCATTTAGATCATACCTCCCCATCTGTTTCGTGCCAACTGAACACTAGCCTGTTGATGTTGGGTGGGAAGGGAATATCTATGCTTATCTCTGTACCTTTGTCCACAGCGAGACCTCTCCAAGGCCACTAACACCAAGAGCAAGCCAGACATACTGAACTCCACCATTGCTCACCTTTGACCCCCTGACACCAGACAATGACGCGGTTGGTTGATTGACATCCTGTGTTTGTGTCCCATCAAGTCCCCACCAGCTGTCAGTTAAAAGTGGATCACTATCTTTTTTTTTGTCTGCGTTTCTATGTAAATTTAAGGTAATACTATATGTATATATATATATGTGTGTGTATACATGCATACATTCATTCATACATACATACATACATACGTGTGTGTGTATATATATATGTTGTGTAAACTATGTAAGTGTTCAAATTAAAAAACCTTAAAGGTCATGTTATGAAATGTATCATATTGTAACAAACAATTTTTTTAAGCACTAAAATGGCACGGATGACTATGTTCCTTGTATGTAAGATGGAGCAGACAGTATTGCCTGCAATCTCGTGCTCCAGATGGTTTTGGTGAAAGAGGCTTGGGGTAGCCAGTGTTTGTTCTTTCCTTTAAGCCAGGCTTTCACTCTTATTATACTCAGCATACTGATCATGAATATTTTGCACATGTTTTCTATTGTATATTAAATCATTTATTTTACACTCATGAGTTATGTGCAGTCATCACTTTTTTTCCACAACTTGATTTTCTGTGTACGTACAGTACCAGTCAAAGGTTTGGACACGCCTACTCATTCAAGGGTTTTTCTTTATTTTATACTATTTTCTACATTGTATAATAATAGTGAAGACATCAACTATGAAATAACACATGGAATCATGTAGTAACCAAGAAATTGTTAAACAAATCAAAATATATTTTAGATTATTCAAAGTAGCCACCCTTTGCCTTGACAGATTTGCACACTCTTGGCATTCTCTCATCCAGCTTCACCTGGCATGTTTTTCCAACCGTCTTGAAGGAGTTCCCACATGCTGAGCACTTGTTTGCTGCTTTTCCTTCACCCTGCGGTCCAACTCATCCCAAACATCTCAATTGGGTTGAGGTTGGGTGATTGGAGGCCAGGTCATCTGGGTTTGGCCGGAGTATGCAGTCATTGTAAATAAGAATTTGTTCTTAACTGACTTGCCTAGTTAAATACAAAAAAATACAAAATCTGATGCAGCACTCCATCACTCTCCTTCTTGGTCAAATAGCCCTTACACAGCCTGGAGGTGTGTTGGGTCATTGTCCTGTTGAAAAACAAATGATAGTCCCACTAAGCGCAAACCAGATGGGATGGCGTATTGCTGCAGAATGCTGTGGTAGCCATGCTGGTTAAGTGTGCCTTGAATTCTAAATAAATCACTGACAGTGTCACCAGCAAAGCACCACCACACTTCCTCCCTCATGCTTCACTTTGGGAACCACACATGCGGAGATCATCCGTTCACCTACTCTGCGTCTCACGTAGACGCAGCGGTTGGAACCAAAAATCTAAAATTTGGACTCATCAGAACAAAGGACAGATTTCCACCGGTCT
Organism: Oncorhynchus nerka; assembly: GCF_034236695.1. Taxonomy (NCBI): domain Eukaryota; kingdom Metazoa; phylum Chordata; class Actinopteri; order Salmoniformes; family Salmonidae; genus Oncorhynchus; species Oncorhynchus nerka. The sequence goes on from NC_088422.1 coordinate 85,990,416, forward strand.
AATGTCCATTGCTCATGTTTCTTGGCCCAAGCAAGTCTCTTCTTATTGGTGTCCTTTAGTAGTGGTTTCTTTGCAGAAATTTGACCATTGAAGGCCTGATTCACGCAGTCCCCTCTGAACAGTTGATGTTGAGATGTGTCTGTTACTTGAACTCTGAAGCATTTATTTTGGCTGCAATTTCTGGGGCAAAATAATGAACTTATCCTATGCAGCAGAGGTAACTCTGGGTCTTCATTTCCTGTGGGGTCCTCATGAGAGCCAGTTTCATCATAGCGCTAGATGGTTTTTGAGAGTCCACTTGAAGAAACGTAAAGTTCTTTAAATTTTCCGGATTGATTGAACTTCATGTTTTAAAGTAATGAAGGGCTGTCGTTTCGCTTTGCTTATTTGAGCAGTTCTTGCCATAATATGGACTTGGTCTTTTACCAAATAGGGCTATCTTCTGTATACCAACCCTATCTTGCCACAACACAACTGATTGGCTCAAACGCATTAAGAAGGAAAGAAAATCCACAAACTTTTAACAAGGCACACCTGTTAATTGAAATGAAATTAAGCTGTTGTCATGTTGTGTTGCTACCATGCTGTGCTTTCATGTGTTGCTGCCATGCTATGTTGTCATTTTTGGTCTCTCTTTATGTAGTGTTGTCTCTCTTGTCGTGATGTGTGTTTTGTCCTATATTTTTATTTTATTTAATTATATTTTTAATCCCAGCCCCCATCCCCGCAGGAGGCCTTTTGGCAGGCCGTCATTGTATATAAGATTTTGTTCTTAACTGACTTGCCTATTTAAATAAAGTTTTAAAAGAAGAAAAAAAGCTGTTTGAGAGAATGCCAATATTGTGCAAAGCTGTCATTAAGACAAAGGGTGGCTATTTTGAAAAATCTAAAATATAATTTAATTTGTTTAACACATTTTTGGTTACTACATGATTCCATAGAAAACCCCTTGAATGAATAGGTGTGTCCAAACTTTTGACTGGTACTGTAGGTCACTAATGTAGATAATTCAGTTCAGTTTCAAACCTTCACTGACTTGGTGCCTGCAGTCTGTATGTTCCTCCTGGCAATTTTGAGATACAATGTCGTACAGTAGATCATATCAATCATATTGTTTTCTGGCCCAAAGGCCGGCAGATGGCGATATTGAGTTGTTTCATGTTAATGTCCAAAGGCATTGTTTGCAGCTGGCTATAAGCCTGTGGCCGGTTCGTACATAAAACATTCTCCATTCAGGCTGCAAAGGCGTCGATTTCCTCCTTAATTTGATTTATTGCCGATAATTCCACAGGGGAAAAAACAGGGAAAGTATGTGTACTTTATTAAACATAATTTTGCACCACCATGCTAGGGTGGCTAATGTGTGTTCACTCATGTTGGAAACTCTGAAATGTTACACTTGCTAACCTAGGTGGAAGAATCAGATTCTGAATTTCCCTCTTGGGTTTTGGACCAGAATCAACCAATAGGAAGCTTTACGCAAATAACTTTAGTTCATTTTAAGTCAGAATTCCGAGTTTCCGACATGACATGAACACAGCATAATACCTAGGAACGCTAGTCCCAGATGTGCATATTGCCTTTAGCCATTTAGGCTGCAGCAGTCTGTTGTTTACCGCTGGCTGAAAAAGGGGTGTAAGTAGAATCAACCAATAGGAAGCTTATATATATATATATATATTTTTTTAATTATTATTATTATTTTTTAAATCAAACCTTCTCACCATTAAATAAAGTTAAGGAGGAAATTGACACCCTTGCAGCGAATGGAGAATGTTTTATGTACAAACCTGTCCATGGGGGACACGAATGTATATAGCTGGCTGCATCGTCATCTGCTGGCCTTGAGGTTAATTGTTCTCATTGTAATTTCGTTTAAAAAACATTTTTTATGTAATCAACCATATCAAAATGAGAAAATGACTGTTAATTGTAATTCTAAATCTTGTCTAATCAACAAATACATTTCTATGCATTCATTCTTTGTCTCAAGTGTTATCTTTTTGCATAGCATGTCAAAGGTTTGTCTCTGTTAAGTTTAGGTTCTTGTTCTACCTTAGTGGTTTTATGTCGGGCAGAATTCGTGGAGTACCAACATCCGGTTGAAACAATTTGATTTTGTAGTTCAGAAGAAAACAATTCTGCCACACATCGGCATGGACGGCAGCAGTAGCAAGCTAGTTATGCACAACATTACTCTTACTACTATTTTATGCATCGTATATTTTAAATGGATCACTTCGAGGAAGATTTAGTCGCTGCATTAAGAGAAATTGTCAAAGACGGAAACTGGCAATGTGTAGGAAAGAAGTGTGATTTTGACTCACCATGCACAAAGTAAGCAGTCCAATTAGCTAGAATAGCAGCAGCTAGCATATACACATTAGCTGCCCTTGCCTATTCTAAAAAGATGGTCTAACTGCATGACTTCTCTACGTTTCCCCAAGGCTGTACTCTGAGGATGGTGAACACATTGTCCTGGTTCACACAGAAGATGACAGATTCTGGGCTATGGATTCATCCTGTCCCCATGAAGGTATAAGTTAGCCTAATTGATGGCATCAGCTCACAGCACTATTAATCACTCAGCACTATGCTATGGTAGCTTGCTGTTTTGATGATTAATTCATAAACATCTATGTGCCAAAGTGGCTGTAGGATGAGAGTAGGATGAGAGTATGCTATAAGAACAAAATGATCATGGTCACCATACGATGATGTCTTTCATCATTACAACCACTGTCTTGGTGCAGGAGGCCCTCTTGACCTCGGTGACATTGAGGACCTGGGAGATGGGAAGAGGGTTCTGGTCTGTCCCTGGCATCACTTTGACTTCTGCCTGGAGACAGGTGCCTCTTCCATGGGACTACAGGTAGAGAGAGATGGTCTCCAACAGAGCCTATTTATTTGTAGTATTCTAAATATAGGTTTCCTGAAACAGTGTGATAAAGGGAAGGTTGATATGTATTACCACCATCGGCTTCATACAGAAGTCAATGTGGCATTAATGTGTGTGCTTGGGGGCGAGAGACAGGCATTTGGAGTTGCTTAGAGAAAGTACTGACACCCCTGAGACAATCGAGACGTCTTGAATGTTTCTTTCACTTTGAGAATGTGTAGATCACAAGCGGATGAACAATCTAATTGAATCCCTTTTTATATTTACATAAGGCATCTACATGTGACAGCTTTGCAAGAGGTGTGAAGACATTCACTAGGCAATGTACTGTATGTGTTATTACAATTTGGTCATTGAATAACAACAGCTTATTAATCAATAATACCATGAGACTAAAATGAAAGTTTGTTTTTCTGTCTACAGAACCAGGTGTATGAGGTCAGAGTTGTCCAAGACATGATTTATATCAACACACAGAATAAGCTGTGTCTAAGTCCCATCCCAGAGACAGACACATCTAATGGTAAGGCGATAGTATACCTAATGAACAATGTACACCAATCAAAGTTTTTTTACAATTACATAAAGGAAAGTAGTGTAGCCTGGGTGACAGTCTGTTTCTGCACTCTTGCCATCTCCTTATGGAATTGTCATGCCAAACTTGTTGGCTTGATGATGAGCAGGCTAGTAGCTAAGATATTTTGTTCTGGCAAAGCTTTGAATGATGTTAAGTACATTAATAAGAGATCTCTTTTTGTCTCAGGCAAGTTGTCAGTAGATGATGTCGAGCCATCACCCTCTGAGGACACACTGTGCTTCTGGGCTACAAAGATCCTCTGCACACCAGACCCCAAAGAGAAGGCAAGCCCCATTCACACTAACCACCACATGAAGTGTTAAACTGGGAGGGGATGGAGTGTTGGTTTGTGTTCATTAGGCACCAAATGAAGGAAAGAAAATGTCTGAAACAGGCAGAGGCTCCCTGGACTTTCCATGGCAAAACATACAAAACTCGTTTTTGGTGGCATACACAGATTTGCAGATGTTATTTGGCTGCACCTGCGATGCTTGTATTTGACTATAGTGTAACGTTGATGATTTGTTCAACACTGCATATCTCACTGGCTCACTGACTTTGATCCAATCCCTGTAGGTTGCCATGACGCTGGAGGTCCAGGAGAGGTGGAACAGTGGGGAGATCACAGAGGTGGGTCAGGCTACACCACCTGTCCAGCCAAGCAGGAAGGAGAACCTGACCGTACTGCAGCCGGGCAAAATCAAGCGTGGCAAAGGTGGCACACAGGTCAGTGTTAAGAACACCCTCTAATCGCTCAGACCAGACAGGTTGGCAATATAAACTAACAAGTTCAGAATCTCTGAAATCCCCAAAAACTGAGCCTAAAATCCCATTGAACTATAGAGGGATTATTCTCATTACCACTGTATGTAAATTGTAGTCCTGCATCCTAAATAACAGGCTCTTCTCACTATCTAGAACTGTCTGGTCAGCTTGCTGAAGAACAGAATGGCTTTAGGAAAGCCAGAACATGTATAGACCACATCTATACTGTCTCTACAGTGGTCCAGGCTACAATTCAAGAGAGAGAACCAACTTTTGCCTGTTTTATTGGTTTTCTGAAGGCTTTTGATTAGGTAAATGGAGACCTAATTGCTTTTAGACTGGGGTAAATCCATTTGAATTCGATCACTTTTTGACAACACCCTTTATTCAGGAGCACGTTGTGTCTCAACCACGGACACAACACAAAAACCTCAGATGATGGAAAGTAGGGTATAAGCTACAACATATGCGGATATGAAAAAAATCTGAGTTTACGCCTTTTTACATAATTGACATTAAAGGTAATTGTTTTTATATATATTTTTTACATTTAGTTTGACAACCCTATTTGTTGTAAGCTTTTGAATGATATCAAACTCAACCGTTTATCTTTTTCAGTGATGATGACATGGATGTCTCATGGTATGTGGGGTATGCAAAATGGGTCAACTTTGAGCACATCTTATCTCCTGAATGTTTTGCATTCAGGTCCAAAACGTCACTTTCTGACCACTTTTTCCATGAGCAAACAAGCTGTCAAAAAGTGATTGAATTCATATGGATTTAACCACCAATTAAAATGGGAATTGATGGAAGATTCTCTGATGTTATCAAACCTCTTTATCTGGCTCCAGTTGCCTGTGTTCAGGTTAATGACCTGGTTTCCAACCCCTTACTGTGTATAGCAGGGAGACGTACTCTCACCCACTTTATTTACTCTATATGTTAATGATTTAGACCAAATGAAAAGGACCTTGGTTACTGTGCTTATTCTCAACTGTTTCAATCCTGTGTGTGTCCAGTGATGGACTATGCTGCTGGGGTATGGGGATCCAAAGTACATACTAATTGTAACAATGTTCAAAACAGAGCAATCCGCTGCTTTCTTGGTGTGCATAAACTGACTCCAAACCTGGCCATCTGTGGAGATATGGGTTGTGAAGGTAGTTAAAAAGGTGACATGGTAGGTCTATGGAACAGACTGATGAATATGCCAGAACGCAGAATCACAAAAAAAAGGGTTTGACTGGGACCTAGATAATTACCTCATTTTTGTGAAACTGATTTGCAGTATATATTCAGGAACAAATTACCATGTGGTGTTAACCAAATCAAGGACAAGCTTTTTCTGATCCACAAGGAAAAATGGGCAGCTGATATATGGTTTAGACCTAAAAACTTAGAACATACTGTCATCAAAGAGAACTATATCCCTGAACCATATGTCCTCCTGAACCTAACAAAAAGCCAAAGGTCAGTTTGTGCTCAACTCCCATCCGGCCCTCTCCCTCTGGCTTAGAGAAGGGTTGATTTAACACAGTGCCTGAAGAGGAGATCATTTGCCTACTGTGTTGGGAAATCAAAAACAAAATCCATTTAGTGTTTTATAGCCCTTTGTATAACGATCTGAGACATGTTATCTTCTGTAAAAATGTTTGGTGCTAAACCCTGAAGTATTGTGGTTATGGGACAAGCAGGGACTTGAAGTCTGTTTCAGGCCGGGGGTTTGAGATTGCTCAGTTGTTTACACTGCTAGATGGTAGCTGTACTGTTTGTGTAGTGGGGCTAGATGGTAGATGTACTGTTTGTAGTGTGGGCTAGATGGTAGCTGTACTGTTTGTGTAGTGGGGCTAGATGGTAGATGTACTGTTTGTAGTGGGGCTAGATGGTAGCTGTACTGTTTGTGTAGTGGGGCTAGATGGTAGATGTACTGTTTGTAGTAGGGCTAGATGGTAGCTGTACTGTTTGTGTAGTGGGGCTAGATGGTAGCTGTACTGTTTGTGTAGTGGGGCTAGATGGTAGCTGTACTATTTGTGTAGTGGGGCTAGATGGTAGCTGTACTGTTTGTAATGTACTGTTTGTGTAGTGGGGCTAGATGGTAGCTGTACTGTTTGTGTAGTGGGGCTAGATGGTAGCTGTACTGTTTGTGTAGTGGGGCTAGATGGTAGCTGTACTGTTTGTGTAGTGGGGCTAGATGGTAGCTGTACTGTTTGTGTACTGGGGCTAGATGGTAGCTGTACTGTTTGTGTAGTGGGGCTAGATGGTTGCTGTACTGTTTGTAATGTACTGTTTCTGTAGTGGGGCTAGATGGTAGCTGTACTGTACTGTTTGTGTAGTGAGGCTAGATGGTAGCTGTACTGTTTGTGTAGTGGGGCTAGATGGTAGCTGTACTGTTTGTGTAGTGGGGCTAGATGGTAGCTATACTGTTTGTGTAGTGGGGCTAGATGGTAGCTGTACTGTTTGTGTAGTGGGGCTAGATGGTAGCTGTACTGTTTGTAATGTACTGTTTCTGTAGTGGGGCTAGATGGTAGCTGTACTGTTTGTGTAGTGGGGCTAGATGGTAGCTGTACTGTTTAATGTACTGTTTCTGTAGTGGGGCTAGATGGTAGCTGTACTGTTTAATGTACTGTTTCTGTAGTGGGGCTAGATGGTAGCTGTACTGTTTAATGTACTGTTTGTGTAGTGGGGCTAGATGGTAGCTGTACTTGCCATGATTATTGTACAGTATATGCATATTATTTGTACAATCTTATTTTGTGTTGAGTACAAGGAAAATGGTACTGTGTTTAGTAGTGTCTTGTAAGCCCATGTGGGCTGGGGGCCAGTAGATACTTAAATCAATCACAATCAATCATGTAGCCTAACAAATAGAGACCAAACACGACAATGACAATAGACACAGGTAATGGTACTGTTGAGAAAAAGGAGGGAACATATGCCATGCCGGTATTGAACTACACAACCCCTAGATGAACAAAATGGGCATGCTAACTACCCACTGTCGCAATAAAATCATCTCTTCGGAAGTCAAATCAAAGTTTATTTGTCACTTGCACAGGATACAACAGGTGTGAAACAGTGCAGTGACATGCTTACTTGCAAGCTCTTTCCCAACAATGCAGTATTCAATATAAAGGTAAGAGAAATAATAGGAAGGAAAAACAGTAGGGAAAAACTAGATTGTAAACTCTATACAGGATCAGTAGCAGCACCATCATTTCAATATGCAGGGATACTGGAGTAGATGAGCTAGATGTGTAAGCAGGGCTAAAAGTGACTGTCAGCAGTATAAATAATAGAATAAATACAAGCAGCAGCGTAAATGGTGTGTGTTCATGTGTAATGTGTGTGGCGTTAGCATTCGTTGTCATGGTATTAGCATTCGTTGTCATGCCATTAGTACATACAGTATGGAAGAAGGCTATAGAACTGCAACATTCCATGCTTCATGAATGATGATTGATATGAGCGTGTGTTTACTATGTGTCTGACCAGGCTAGCAGGATAGCCCTCCTCCACTCCCTGGCTAACATAGAGCAGTGGGCTATAGACCTGTCCTGGGACGTCATCGCTCGCTTCTCATCGGTCAGACTGGACACTGGAGAGCCCCTGCCCCGCCAGTTCTTCAGCGACTTTGTCAAAGTGGCCGGAGATGAGGCCAAGGTCAGTGTCTGAACATATATTTAATTAATGTGGACTGTTACATGTTGTTTTAAGTATAGTTCACTTTCTGAAGTTTCAGCTTATTTTTTAAAAACAAGCTGGGGAGAAAAAGTGGAATATTCCTTTAAGAATGATGCACATTATTGTTATGTATGTCTGTTGTTCAAACGTCTGTACATCAGATATTGGTAGTCCAAGTATATTTACTATGTTTATATTTCTATAATACTGCAAGACAGTGTTCCTCAAGGAGGATAAAAAGTGGTAGTACTGTATCAGTTGTGAGTGGTGGATGGACTGTTACCCTGGGAATACAATGAATTTCTACTGTTCCCAACAGCATTATCACTTACTAGAGACGAGGATCACAGAACTCGACAGCTTCTTTGGTGCGTTACCTGTTCATAATGGTGGGTGGTTCGCTGGCTTCTCCAGACTAAGGCCGGGCTTCAATCCGATCTCTTTTGTAGACAATGCGTCTTTGGAAAGTTCCCCGTGTTCGTGGAGATCTAATTCACAGTAAACTCTGCATATTTCGGCTCAGTCGGAAATGAACTTTTAAGTATCAAGCGTGCTATAATGCAGATTGGATTGAATCCTGGCTTAACTATTAATATCATCACAGTTGGTTTTATGAAAAAATACATGGCATTTTCAGTGGAGCCAGTGTAAGTTGAGCTTCCTCCACTCGTCTCCACAGGACTGTGGCAGTCAGCAACGGATACGTCCCACGACCTTCTGGCGAGGCTAGCCATTGTGCATATGGTACATGAAGCCAGGTACAGCATCCACCTGAATTACAGAACCAACAGAATATGATTATGTTACCAGTGCAGTGGAAGCATTATGGTCCCTATTACCTTGACACATCTTCTAATACACCCATGGGGTTCACATTATCTGAAAGGTTTGGATAGGTGTGAGAAATGTCACTCGTCCTTGGCCACAAATAACCACAGGGTGGCTAAAACAAAAAATGGATGAAATTCTTGTCTTTTCTAAATCGACTGGGCTCGGGGAAAGTAGATCTACCTAACTCCCTCTCTCTCCTCCTGCAAGGGGCCTAGATGTGCACCCCCAGACCCTCTCCCGCTTCGCTGCCCAGGGGGACTGCAGCTCTGTGGAGGTGCTGGAGGTTATCTACCGGGATGAGATCACTCACGTGGCCGCCGGGCTCCGCTGGTTCACCTACATCTGTTCACAGGAAGAACGGGTATGTCTATAAGGAGGCCATTATTTAACTACACTTTAGTAGACTGAACAGTGTATAAATAGTTGCCTCTTTATAATGCACATTGTTGAAGAAATGTTTCAAATGTAATCACTGCCACATTACAATTGGGTTTATGGTGAATGTAGTAAATCACTGGCCTGGTAACACATCCACCATAGTTGATGCAGCTGTGCCTCATCTAAAATTACATCCAAAAGTGTAATACATTTTGGTAGCTAATATTCAGCTTTCCTGATGCTCTTTTTAGGATTGCTTATCTACTTTCCATGACTTGGTGAAGCAGCACTTCAAAGGTTACCTGAAGCCTCCTTTTAACACAGAGGGTAGGAAGACAGCAGGGATGACAGAGGAGGTATGATGACACCCTAAACACATTCACACTAGCTAACGGCAGCTAGCTTTATGACTAAAAGGAAACATGCAGTCAGTGTTTCCCAACCCTCTCTTAACCACCAGACATTTGTGTTCTACCACTTCACTGATACATCTTTATCACTGATGAACTAATTAGCCTACCAAGCACTTGATTAGTTGAATCAACAGGGCTAAAATAAAATAAAATGTCATCCTCCGAGGGGGTTGGACAACACTGGTCTAATTCACACCCACTTTATCAAGTTAAGTGAATAAATACATTTCCTTCAATGTTTTGTTTAAAACTTAGTTGAAATGCTACAATTCTGAACTTTCTTTCTCTTCCATAGTGGTACGTGCCTCTTGTAAAGCCTCCCAGTTAACAGACAATGTCCCCGAGACCAGCATGCTGTGACGAACACAGTTGTAAAGCCTCCCAGTTAACAGACAATGTCCCCGAGACCAGAATGCTGTGACGAACACAGTTGCTGCGTCCCAGCGGGTGGAGGAAGCAGTTTCACACCAAATCTCATAACACCTGGATGAAGGTCAAACTGTTACTATTATAAAGATTTAAACTCAAACATGTCAGTAGCCGTATCAATGTGGTATTGAAATCTAATATCTGAGCCCAATGTAGATGATGTGGCATTCGATCATTGGTTCATTTGTGCAGTGTGACTGCAATGTAGTCGGCCTGGAACGGCACCATTTAGTCCCCTGGGAAGAATACATCTCTAAAACAGACCCCACCATCTCTACAACTGTGATAAATATTACAAAGTCCAATGCATAATATCGTAATGGATAATGTCATAGAGCAAATGACAAAGACAACAGAACCTTGTAAATGTTTATTTATGCAAATACAACTGTTATTTTGGTAGTCTAACGGGTTTGAGGGTTTTGAATTCGACAACAAACTACTCACACACAACAGCCTCTCCATGATATCACTATTACATTCATGTGTTCCATAGGCTATCAGGAAATAGTTTCCAGTAGGCGTAAAATAAGAAAAAATGTTGAAACAGAGTAGTTACTACCTGGATTTGAACAATAAGAAATGCTCATTTTTAGTTTCAAAACGTTTTGCCACGGTGTTCCCTGCTGAACACTACTCTTGTGTACTCTTAAATATGTTGTCTTAAAACAGACATAGTATAGATCCTTTATTTTTTACAGGAAATGTATCTAATCAAATAACATTAAAGTAGGTTGTTGTTTTAATGCACAGCGTGTAGCTGTGTCAATGAGTTCTCCTCTCCAGCTGAATGTAATTTAGTTCTGTTACTGTGGAACAGGCACTCCTGCTTGGGAGGGCCAGATCTGTTCTGGAAGCTCTGATGGAGATATCCGTTGTAGAAGTCCGCTGCCGACAGTCTCTTCTTCAGCATCACCGCCTTGAATCCCACCCAGCCATCCTTGACCACCGAACACACAAAAAGTGCTTGTCATCATTTCTTTATGGGATCCATCAAGTTAATTATTTGTATTATGCCATAATACATCAGGAAGTGAATTATTTTTCATTAATATTAGACATATTTCAATAAGACAAAATTTGAGGTGTTTTGACGAAAAGCCTGGCTCACGCACCTTACAACAGACAGCCAAGGTGTTGGATTCTTTCTGATAACTCATAGATCCTGGCACAGGAATCCTCCCTCGACCTGTCATTAAAACAATCACAACCTTTCTCAACCTAAGATATTCAAAACGGATGTTACCAGACAGATTGTCTTCTCAGCGTGTGGACTCCAGCACTACTGCTGCCGATCCACACAGCTACTTACCGCATGCTGATTGAACTAGCTGACTGAGTCAACCACCAAGCAGTGGTGGAAACAATGAAATAGGAAATTACCTGATAGTGAAATGTTGCACTTGCCAGCAAAGTCCAGCAGCTTTATGGTCTTGCCCATCCAAATTGTTCTCAATGGGATCTAATGAGAGAGAAGAGGAGGGCATTATTTTAACACTCCTGGACAATGTGTGTTGAGAAGCCAGTCATAGTAAATCAAGGTCATCTTCAGTATGCACAGAATTAGAAAATCATCTTGAAACAGGTGAGGAACGGCCTGAAATCGCCCAATAAGACTGCTCACTTTAGTTTGAAGTTTTCTGACTTCTAGTTTCATGCCAACTGAACATGACTGGTCTGTCTTATTACCCGGGATGCGATGGCACGAAACAGGCAGTCGATCTGGACACAGGTCTGCTCCTCCCATACGATCCAGCTCATCGATGTGCTGATTTTAGGGGCTGTTGAGAAGAGTCAACTCTAAGCTGAGGCATGAATGGGTGCTTAGAAAGTACACGCAGCTTTCACCCTCCTGTAAGTTGCAATTCTTGCTGATTGTTTATCATTCAAATTGTAATTACTACTAGCATCAAATGTCTGGTTGAGGAAATAAATGTTCTTACCTAAAGTGGCACCGTCTTGAGCTTGCTCCCTTCGGTTTGTGATTCTCTCTGGAAGGGTCCTTAATGTGTCAATCAACTGTTCAAGCAAAATAAGAAATGTCCCATATAAGAGAGCTTACATTAACCATGACTGGTTTCTGACAAGCCTCTTCAAACGGATTTCGCTTTGTGGATCTACGTCCCAAATGAGTGAGCTCAAATCACACCCTATTCCCCATGTAGTGCACTACATTTGACCAACAGTCATATAAAACTTGAGCCACGTAGTACACTGGATGGGAATAGGGTGCTACACAATGTGAAGTGCATTCACCAGCTGGGCTCCCTTGGTGGCCAGAGTAGCTCCTAGCTGGTCAGCTGTGAAGTTGTCAGGGACCTGGTAGATCTCCTGGTGAAGAATGGGACCCACATCAAACCTGTAACAGAGACCAGAGACACACCGAGGTTTACTGTAACAGACAATGAGGTTTACTGTAACACAGATCAGAGATACACTGAGGTGCAAAGGTTTAATGATATTTGACTTGAGGAATAGTAGTATGTGCTTTGACAGTGAATTTTATTTTTTTATTTCACCTTTAGGCTAGTTGAGAACAAGTTCTCATTTGCAACTGCGACCTGGCCAAGATAAAGCATAGCAGTGTGAGCAGACAACATAGAGTTACACATGGAGTAAACAATTAACAAGTCAGTAACACAATAGGAAGAAAAAAAAGGGGAGTCTATATACATTGTGTGCAAAAGGCATGAGGTAGGCGAATAATTACAATTTTGCAGATTAACACTGGAGTGATAAATGATCAGATGGTCATGTACAGGTAGAGATATTGGTGTGCAAAAGAGCAGAAAAGTAAATAAATAAAAACAGTATGGGGATGAGGTAGGTAAAAATGGGTGGGCTATTTGCCGATAGACTATGTACAGCTGCAGCGATCGGTTAGCTGCTCAGATAGCAGATGTTTGAAGTTGGTGAGGGAGATAACAGTCTCCAACTTCAGCAATTTTTGCAATTCGTTCCAGTCACAGGCAGCAGAGAACTGGAACGAAAGGCGGCCAAATGAGGTGTTGGCTTTAGGGATGATCAGTGAGATACACCTGCTGGAGCGCGTGCTACGGATGGGTGTTGCCATCGTGACCAGTGAACTGAGATAAGGCGGAGCTTTACCTAGCATGGACTTGTAGATGACCTGGAGCCAGTGGGTCTGGCGACGAATATGTAGCGAGGGCCAGCCGACTAGAGCGTACAAGTCGCAGTGGTGGGTGGTATAAGGTGCTTTAGTGACAAAACGGATGGCACTGTGATAAACTGCATCCAGTTTGCTGAGTAGAGTGTTGGAAGCAATTTTGTAGATGACATCGCCGAAGTCGAGGATCGGTAGGATAGTCAGTTTTACTAGGGTAAGTTTGGCGGCGTGAGTGAAGGAGGCTTTGTTGCGGAATAGAAAGCAGACTCTTGATTTGATTTTCAATTGGAGATGTTTGATATGAGTCTGGAAGGAGAGTTTACAGTCTAGCCAGACACCTAGGTACTTATAGATGTCCACATATTCAAGGTTGGAACCATCCAGGGTGGTGATGCTGGTCAGGCGTGCGGGTGCAGGCAGCGAACGGTTGAAAAGCATGCATTTGGTTTTACTAGCGTTTAAGAGCAGTTGGAGGCCACGGAAGGAGTGTTGTATGGCATTGAACGGGTCCAGGTTTTGCAGCTCTTTCAGAACATCTGCTATCTGGATTTGGGTAAAGGAGAACCTGGAGAGGCTTGGGCGAGTAGCTGCGGGGGGGCGGAGCTGTTGGCCGAGGTTGGAGTAGCCAGGCGGAAGGCATGGCCAGCCGTTGAGAAATGCTTGTTGAAGTTTTCGATAATCATGGATTTATCGGTGGTGACCATGTTACCTAGCCTCAGTGCAGTGGGCAGCTGGGAGGAGGTGCTCTTGTTCTCCATGGACTTCACAGTGTCCCAGAACTTTTTGGAGTTGGAGCTACAGGATGCAAACTTCTGCCTGAAGAAGCTGGCCTTAGCTTTCCTGACTGACTGCGTGTATTGGTTCCTGACTTCCCTGAACAGTTGCATATCGCGGGGACTGTTCGATGCTATTGCAGTCCGCCACAGGATGTTTTTGTGCTGGTCGAGGGCAGTCAGGTCTGGAGTGAACCAAGGGCTATATCTGTTCTTAGTTCTGCATTTTTTGAACGGAGCATGCTTATCTAAAATGGTGAGGAAGTTACTTTTAAAGAATGACCAGGCATCCTCAACTGACGGGATGAGGTCAATGTCCTTCCAGGATACCCGGGCCAGGTCGATTAGAAAGGCCTGCTCACAGAAGTGTTTTAGGGAGCGTTTGACAGTGATGAGGGGTGGTCGTTTGACTGCGGCTCCGTAGCAGATACAGGCAATGAGGCAGTGATCGCTGAGATCCTGGTTGAAGACAGCGGAGGTGTATTTGGAGGACCAGTTGGTCAGGATGACTAGGAGGGTGCCCTTGTTTACAGATTTAGGGTTGTACCTGGTGGGTTCCTTGATGATTTGTGTGAGATTGAGGGCATCTAGCTTAGATTGTAGGACTGCCGGGGTGTTAAGCATATCCCAGTTTAGGTCACCTAACAGAACAAACTCTGAAGCTAGATGGGGGGCAATCAATTCACAAATGGTGTCCAGGGCACAGCTGGGTGCTGAGGGGGGTCGGTAGCAGGCGGCAACAGTGAGAGACTTATTTCTGGAGAGAGTAATTTTCAAGATTAGTAGTTCGAACTGTTTGGGTATGGACCTGGAAAGTATGACATTACTTTGCAGGCTCTCTGCAGTAGACTGCAACTCCTCCCCCTTTGGCAGTTCTATCTTGACGGAAGATGTTATAGTTGGGTATGGAAATCTCAGAATTTTTGGTGGCCTTCCTGAGCCAGGATACGGTAGTAGAGTACACTATTATATATAGGCCTATTGAAATCTGGTGGCCTCTTGAGACTTTATGGTCCAGTTTCCTGGACCCAGATAAAGCTGTCCTGTACAGGGCTATAACACATGCTCAATGGGGAAAGTCACCATTAAAAGGGCTTTTCAGTCCAGGATTAGGTTGGGAAATCATCCCTAAATATGCATTTGAACAAACAACCATCTGCTAATGTCATCCCTCACTTTTGCTTGTCAATAGTAGGTCCATGTTACTGGCAGATGACTGGTCCCTTTCATGACTTACCCTTCCTCCCTCAGCACCATGAGGAAAGGGAGAGAGGAAAGGAGGGAAGGGGACAGAAAGTAGCTCTGGGTCATGTTAGCCTACCTCTTTGGTCGTATCTGCATGACGCTGACCCCGGTGATAGTGTCTCCATGTAGGATGGTGTGGAACACTGGGGCGGGGCCGCGCCATCTGGGGAGAAGGCTGGGGTGGACATTCAGGATCCCACTGGAATAGAGGCAACAGACACATGCTGCAACTATCACAATCAAACAGAATGGACACAGTCAGGGTTTGACTCTTGGGAGGTGTTCATAAGATTGACACTTCTTGGAGAGTCTGATGCTTGTGTAGCTGATATGGAACATAGTAGCTACCGTGGAGCAAGTGATGTCGTCCGCCCTGAGATCTACAAGTACATTCTGGGTCAGTGGTAATGACAATGCTTATTTTGGTTGGCGAGTCAAAGTGTTGTGTGCAGGTCCCTGGTTTGCACCCAGCTAGGGGCACACAGGGACAGAAGCTATAACGTTACACTTGTATTGCATGAGTCACTTTCAGAGAAGTTACTCACCATGGAAACTGGTTGATAAGTCCTGCCCGAAGCAAGCAGCCAAACGACACCACCACCCCGACATCGAACCGCCCTTGAAGATCCCCGAGAGGCCAGACATGAACGGGCAGTTTGTTTTGATCAGCAAACTTCTTCACAGGGACGTCATTGGATAGTGTGACAACCTCAAGTGATTCCACAACTCGGTCATTGGAGTCCCTGTGACAAATAATGACAGCTAACAACTGACATTAGGCGACGAGAAGTTACTCTAGCCTGGTCCCAGATCTGTTCGCACTGTTGCCCCAACTCTTATGAGACAGCACAAACAGATATTGGACCAGGTTAAAGTTACTCACTGCAAAGACTCTCCTCTTTGCTCACTGGTATGTAAATTGTTGTGGCTGTCATACCTTGACGCAGAGAGCAGCTTGAGGGATTCTACAGCAAAATCATCTGTCCCAAAGAAAAGGACCCTCCAAGGTGGTTCTGTTGATAAGTAGTTCCTAGTGGCAAATAGGCGGGTCTTGCCAGGGACTTGTCCACAACGCCTATGTTTCTCCGGCGTTCTTTTGACCCACACGCCAACAGATGCATGCCTCTGGGTGCAATAATTGCAAAAGCCATGGAGTATTTTCAGACCCATTACTTTTGCCTTGACATTGTTCCACATCTTCTGTCATTGGTCGGGCGGGCATCTACCAATGCCACCAGTGTGTCAAAATTAGCTAGCAATGCTCGACTCCAGTATGGCTAGTTTATTCGTCAAGACAAGCTCAACAAATTACACGAGGGCCACTCTAGAATTAAGATGTATTCGTGTGACACGGTTACCTTTAGCGTTAATTAATATTTTCCAACATTTAGCTTGATTAATGTCAGCTATAACGTTAAGGTATTTCTACATACGGGCGCCGCCATATTTTTTCTTGACATACACCATGTTTCCGGTTCTATCGAAAATAGTTCTCCCTTCGTTTGATCAGAAACTTTTAGTTCCGACTAGACAGTGACGCCTTGATCAGACCGATAGTGCTCTGCGAAAAATAGAACTCAGCATCATCTGGATATGGGTGCAACAAAAGTTCAACATTCACCTACTGCTACCATTTCTGTCAATTCGTCTACGAATACAGTTTGACGCATACATTTTTTAAATCCTATGTTTAGCACCACATAGAACGCATTGCAACTGCCTCTGCAAAGCAGCGTTCAATTGGAATGAATGTACTTCTGGAGTCCCGGAATGAAGGGCAAGGTCCGTGTGATCGAGGCGTGAGTCCCTAAGAAGAGGCCTGTGCAGAGAGGTATATTATGTGGTCCAAACCTTCAGAGAGAATCAAGTTCTCTCCCATGAAACTGAACTGTTTATTTTTTTTCCTCACAGAGAAGGGATATTATATGTGTAAATAATTTACTTTATTCCAACCACAACCAATGGGACTCCCTTAAAACACACCACTTTGAAACAACTATGACCAGAAGTTACTTTTCATTGCAGGTTATGATATGAGAGCATTTTCGCTAACCCAAACCCTCTTTCTAACCTTAATCTAAGTATACTTTTTACTAGATTACTTGTCTGTAATTCTTTTGTAATGAATTGGTGCTGCCTATCTTGGCCAGGGTGCTCTTGAAAAATAGATTTGAATCTCAATGAGCCCTTCCTGGTTAAATAAAGGTTAAATAAAAAAATTGTTTAAAAAATCCTAACCTGCTATGTTGATTCTCCTTACCTGCTGCGTAAAATCTCCTAACCTGCTACAAAAAAAGTAACTTCTGGTCGTAGCTGTATGGAAGTAGTGTGTTTTTAGGGAATCTTCACAACCAACCAACACAATGATTTGTTATTTGAGTATCCTCATCCTGTTGATTTTTAAAGTGTTGGCAAATAATGTCTTTGTGTTCACAAAACAGTTGAACTCACTCACTTAAAAGGCCTACTTCTTTCTCCTCTGCTAAGGTATGGTAGATGACCTGGAGGTCATTTACCTTTAACTCTAAAACATACTTGCCATAAAGAAATAAAAATCCCTTTACGTCTCTTGTTTAACAGATAGATATCATGACAGTTCCACATATGCCAGATGTTTGACCAAACACAGACTGTTTTCCTCCCATGTCTGCAAACTGCAATGGCAAGGTCCCAGCAAGGCTAACTAAACAGTAACCAAGCAACCCTGGTCACTGACCTTGTCGATGCAAGGATAATGCCCCCCCAATGTAGAGTTTAAAAGCTTGAGTACAGGATTGATTCCATTCCATTGAGTTAGGAGAAGATTGTAATGAAGTAGGCCCAGTTATGGTGCAGTACACTATGCAGTAGTTTACAGTAGCCTAATGAAGCATTCACAACTTCTTATCATTGAGAAAGAAAAGACTGCCATCACTATAAGGAGGCTGTTTCACCCGTCTCAAAATGTCTCTCTAGTAATAACATCCCCAACTACTTCCAGACTATGCATTCCTTAATAAATGAAGAACACATTGCACCACATAAAAAGTCCCCATATCCCCAGCTATAAAGGGAACATTTACAGATGCCATATAGCCATAATCAAGAGACTCAATGAACCAATCTCCTCCCACATGCACTTTGGAAAGCCTCTCCTCTGCGTTGTGTATGTTCAACAGGTAGAATCATGTTCCCTACTGCACTACCTCCCTTCTCCGAGTCAGGCTGTGAGAGAAACAGCCCCTGGTAAGTAAATTGTTTTCATTACTTTAAAGCTACTGTCTGCAATTGGTATATCATTTTTTTAAACTTTTAAATGAATGATATATAGCCATTAGTTAGGAGGACTTGTAAGTGTATATTTTTTTAAATGTTTGGATTGTTAACGCTTATAGCAACTTTTATTGATAGGATGTTTGGATCATAATTAATAGGATGCTTGGGGTAATATGATTGATAACCATCATCTTTTGATGTGTACTATACACACAGAGAGTCAACCATTAGATGATCTACATTGACATTTGAATGTGTTTATGGGATAGGAGTATGTTTCCATTGAACCTCTAACATTTGATTGGCGCCTCGCTATCGGCGTTAAAAGTGCAATGATGGACAACCTTTCTAAATAGTTTACTTGATGATGAGTATTTCTCTTCAGGACCTAATATTGTAGCCTAATACACACTATTACAGTACATAATGGAATACACATGTACATAATGGAATTAGCTAGGTACAATGCCTCTACATACTTTCAACGTTGTTTTGAGTGTAGAGATGGAATTGCGGCACAAAGAAGGCAGTGCTTTGGATAAACTCTCAGTTTATAAGGTGGATGTGTATGTTTCCCTTTGGTCCACTAATTCAACGCAGACTAAAGCTTTGTTTTTGACGGTTGAGAAGCCCAGTAAAAAGGTGTGCTAGATACTACCATCCCAGGAATACTACCATACAACTTTCTAATGGGAACCAAGCCATAATAAAAGTTACATTTACATAACTATGATTATTATTATGTGTAAGTGTTGATCTTGTATTCTTGACTAAGGGAATACATTGTCATTCTGATTTATGTCAACAGTCATTGCAGATTTCATCCACTTCAGACATGTTTCGTGTGTGGATCAAACTCTGTCTCCTCTTGCCAGGTAATGCTATCCCTTCACACGTACACCTTTCACTGAAACATCAAAAATCCCCTGATTCATTTTGCCATAAAACCACAACAACAAGTGGAAGCATGTTTTTGATTTGTCATAACACTACGCTCACAACAGTGCATGTCCACTATACTGCACTTCCAGGGGTAAGTAGCTTCATGATCCACAACACCCTCCACAGCCTGTGCTTGGAGGACTTCCCCAAGACGGGCCTGGTTCAGCTGAATAAATGCAACCTGGACTCAGTTCTCCAGCAGTGGATCTGGAGGGACCAGAGTCTCCTGGAGCATGTGGGGACCTCCAGGTGCCTGTCGGCCCACCACTCTGACCCTGTCCAGACGGTACCCTGTGAGGGGGTAGAGGATGGGGGACACAGGGGTGATGGGGGGCTGCGGTGGGGCTGTGAGTTGAACAGGCTGATCAGTCAGAACAGTTCTCTGGAGCTCTCCACAGACGGGAAACGACTGACGCTGTCCCACAGGAGCAAGCAGACCAAGTGGAGGTCTCTGGATGAAGGGGATATATGCCAGGAGAGGCTCAGTAAGTGATTGTTGTTGCCTCAATAGTTTTTTAATCGCTTAATTTACATTTAAAACTGACTGTATAACAAATCCTCATGGCATGAAATTGGATCTTTGTGTAAATTGACTTACATGAGTGAAGCTCTAGAATGAGCCAAATAAGCACTCATGATGTTGAAAATAATGTAACATTTTCATCTCCTTTGTGTCATCTCCTTTGTGCCATTGTGGCCACCATTTTGTCCGCATAAAAACTAACACAGGGGATGGTGATGCAACATGTGTTTCTATATTTGTATTGGCACCTGCAGGATCCAAAAGGGCATGGAGCGATCCCGATGAGTTTGAGGTGAAACCTGCGGAAGAGCAGAAAGCAGGGCCTCCTGGTATGACCGATGAACAGAAAGAATTCCTCAGATGGTTCTATCGCACTGAGGACCGTAAGTTATGCTCTTTACAAAGCTATTGTACCTTTTTCCCACTACCGAGCTGAGCCAAACTGAGCTAAGCTGTTCTGTGCCTTGCTGGAAAGGACAATGAGGAAGGTAAATAGCCAAGCCGGCACAGTACAGATAAGGTTGGCTTGATATTGTGAAAAGGGTATTATTGGTGTTGTATTAGGTTAATGTTGGGGTAGCAAACTGATCCATGGCCATTGTTTGGGAAATTACAAGTAAAATAGATATGATTGGATTGTTCTTAAGTAAGCTATTTGATATGACAGCTCCATTATGTTATCAAGCTCCATTACGTTATCCAGCTCCATTATGTTATTCAGCTCCATTATATTATTCAGCTCCATTATGTTATCAAGCTCCATTACGTTATCAAGCTCAATTATGTTATTCAGCTCCATTATGTTATTCAGCTCCATTGCGTTATCCAGCTCCATTACGTTATCCTACTGAGCAGTTTGTTCTTACAATATATACTCAGTTAATCACTTTTGACTTTTCATGGCACTGTAGTGGTGGTGTCATTTATGTGACCTGATCCCAAAGCCTCCATAAAGGGATTGGTTATAGTGAAGCACTTTTTCTCTTAGTCACATTTACATGGTAGTAAACTTTTATTCTCCCCAAGGCTCCAAGTCTGTAAAAAAAAAAGCTGTTAAGTGCACACTTGGTCCAAGTTCCAATGTTTTGTCTTTGATCACCTCTGAAATGTCCTGTGGGGTTATAACGGTGGGAAGATTTTCCGCAGTTACAACTGTGTGTTTTTGTCGTCACAGCAACTCCCTGGAAGTTTGCGATGCTGGCTCTGTCCTTCGCTGCCCTTCTGCTGGGCTGTCTGCTTCTGGGAATGGGCTCCATGGCGAACAAGTAAGCCCCTATCTGACACTGACTCAACTTCAGTAGACTAATGTCTACCCACTCAACTCAAAAATACTAATGTAATACACTGTCATTCTAAACAAGAATGTCTTCAATTATGAAACATGGTGTGGTGAAGATACTTATGGTCAACAACAGTAAATGATCCAAACAAAGTGTTCATCCCAAATAACACCCTAGCCTTATGGCCCTTGGTCAAAAGTAGTGCACTATGTAGGGAATACGGTTCAATTTGGGATGCAACCAAAGGCTCTGTGGAACCTAAATACAGGACCTGTTATGGAAGAAAACAAAAGCAATCGCCATATTTGTGCGTGCTGGTCTGGCCATCTTTATTTACACCACAGTGACTACATTTCCCATCATCCTCCACACAGAAACAGGAATAAGATAGCCAAGTACAAGGCGGCGGCTCTGGCCATGAAGCCGGAGGCGGAAGAACTACAGGTCATCGTCACGGAAGTTGGAGGTCAAAGAACTAACTCAGAGGTCAAACCCATCAACAGCGCCTCTGTCCAGGTCAGTATGAGCCAATCTGAGATCCCAGTGAGCCAGGCCAAGCCCCTCCAGGACAACGGGGAGGTAGAGGGGCTCAAACCGGGGGACATTGTGGTGACCTGGAATGACGGGAACGTGTCCAGCCTGTACCCTGAGCCTGAGGGGGAAGTGGAGGTGTTGGCGGAGGTAGAGAAAGAGGAGGTGGTTGAGGTAGAGAAAGAAGAGGTGGTGGAGGAGGTAGAGAAAGAGGAGGCAGAAGAGGGAGTGGTGGTAGAGGGTTGAAGGAGAGAGATATAACAGCCATGTTCCTCATTACTGCTCCTCTGCAGAGGCAGAACAGAAACTCCTATTTACTTAGGCATAACTGTCATTTTAACTTGTTTTATTTTGACCTGTAACTTAAACAACCACTGTCTGTTTAATTACTGTAATGCCCTTTTTACACTACTGTGCTGAGCCAGACCGTACTGTGCTGAGCCAGACCGTACTGTGCTGAGCCAGACCGTACTGTGCTGAGCCAGACCGTACTGTGCTGAGCCAGACCGTACTGTGCTGAGCCAGACCGTACTGTGCTGAGCCAGACCGTACTGTGCTGGCTCAGATATTTTATTGGTGGATGCGTAACCATGCCAGCGCAGTACAGTTTGACTTGGCTCAGTAGTGTGAAAAGGGTATACAACTACTACAAATAATGTTGTGTACAAGATGTGCAGTATCACAGTCATCATTCACAAGTACTTTGTTGTTTAGTAGATATAGATCTACTGTAAACATTGCTGGCCGTCGATACCAAATAGTTAGTAAATGTTGTTTTTTGGTCATGAAGAAGTGCAATGTGTTTATAGTGTAGTGAAGAGTTTTCCTATGTCTCTTGACAGTATGTAGGAACACTTATAAACCATGTGTCATAAGCTTTTCAAGTGTAGTCTACTTGGGAAACACTAAAAGGCAACTAAACATGGTCTGAGATAACATTAAGATTGGAAGATCAAACTGCTCTTTATACATCTCTTTTGTAATTCTATTTTGTAAATTATTTTTAGTTATAATGCTGGCCACCAGGAAGATTAGCTGACCTCATGGCATCAGCTAATGGGGATCCTAATATAATCCAAACTAGAATTATCTTGCTGTGAGTATAGTGGAAAGCTCTTGTGAGAGAGTTTTCACATATAGATGTTTTGGACAGAAAACAGAATTCAGTGGGTTAACTTTTGTCATCATATCACCTCTCCATATGTAAGATACATTTTCATTGTGTTATAAAAGCATTCCACCAATTGCAGTATTTACAATAAGGAAATAAAACTGTTCATATCAAAATAGTTCTGTTTTGTCATTTTGGTTGGGATGGCATTAGCATACAATAGTATAAAACTGTGTTTTAAGTTATAAAAAATGCAACCGTTGTTACACTGATGAGCCTGAGGAGGGCGCCCACATCTCGTGAAAACGATGTATATATGAAGTTAAAGCCCCAATGCAGTTGTTTTGATATCAATATCAAATCATTACTGGGTAGCAATTAAGTACCTTAATGTAATGGATTTCCATTAAAATTGGCAAAAAAATGCTTTATAGCAAAAACATATTTCTCAAGCAAGAATTTTGCTCAGACTGTCTGGGAGTGGTCTGAGATGGGAGGGGGAAACTGAAAACTAGCTGTTATTGGCAGAGATGTTTGGAACTGTCTTTGTTATTTGTCTATGAACCCATTTATAGCATGGTGATGTCACCATGGAAAGCCAAAACTCCCGGCCATGCAAACCTGCTGATTAGAAACCAGCACCTATCAGGAAATTACACTGATCACATGTTTTCACACTTTTACAGTGTTAGTTTCATCAACTGTTGTACAATATAATATAAAACACAGAAAAAATGAATTTTGACTGCACTGGGCCTTTTACTCAAAGATTGACTTGCTACTTTGTGTTATAACATCAAATAACTTAAAACATGTATCTACATGAACAAAATATGTCTTCATTCGATAAAATTAGTTTTCCTTTAAAGCTTATTGAAATGCATATAAAAATACATGTGCATAGTGTCAGCAATCTATACTACAGTGAACATACCATCACCGTCATATGCACTCCAATCACCACAATACATTTGGCAACTAACATAACTTTGTCCCAGTAACTGACTTCAAGACAAACTTTGAAAACTTTGGCAATATAAATTCAACAATCACAATGGCAGTTTAAACACCAGTCCATTACTGTCCATCTCTCAAGGAGCTCTGATAATTACTGTTCCTTCTCTTCACTTGAAGGTGCAGTAAGTCATCATGACGTTTTGGTACACGCTGCAACGAAGTGATGGTGATATCACCATGACAGCTTCTGCTGCATACAGTATGTTGATGGCTTGGTTGTATGTTATTCTGTCTCCATTTTGTTCTGTTTTTCACATTTGACACAGTCCATTGTCTCTCATAACCTATTTCACAGTTCTCTCACTTGTCCATATTGTAAGCCACTATGGCAGACTTGTCAATAAGTCACTTTTGGAAAGTCCAGGTTGAGTCTCAAGTCTTCGAGCCTGAGACACTCAGTCAAGTCTCAAATCTCTGAGCACAAGTCCAAGTTAAGTCTCAGTCTCTGGCACAAGTCCAAGTTAAGTCTCAAGGTTTGAGCATAAGTCTCAAGTCTTTGAGCACAAGTTTGAGACAAGTCTCAAATTTCCATTCTTTAAGTCTGGTCTCATTCTCCATCGACTCATCAGAAGATCTTGAAGCCCTTGAGCAGCGTCAGCGTGGGTGCCCGCCGTTTGCTCTGTGCCCGTGACGACTTGACCGTCACCAGCTTGGCGGTGGCGGGCACTGGGAGCTCCTTGTAGCAGGGGGTGGTGAACGGGGGCACGGTGGCGAGGCTGAACAATGGCTTGTTGTCCTCACTGATGTAAAGGGGACGTAACGGGGAGCTCCTTTTGCTGCCCAGCTGCCTGGCCTCCCTCACGGCTTCATGGAAGACCCGCTGGACAGACAGGAAGTCCAGGCAAGCAGACACCTCGAAGAACAGGCAGCCGAAACGGGTGGCGAGGGCCGAGCCGTCCGACTTACTCACCTGCCTGAAAGACAGAGTGGGAGAGACAGGGTGATGGGGAGTGAGGAGAGAGAGAGAAGAGAGCGAGAGAGTGAGAGAGAGAGAGAAAGAGAAAACAGGAGGGAGAGAGGGAGAGAGAGAAAAGAGAAGCCCTTTAGTTTAAACAGCTCCAAAACACACTGTCCCCTATAATCAGTACTATAATGTGCCAACTTTGCACATATCATTAGTCAATCACACACCCTACATCCTTAGCTAACAACAAACTTTCCTACAACTTTAGAGAGCGTTCCTTTAAAAGTCTTATTAGGTCATAAACTAACGTTTTCATAGGAATGTCCCAAGAGATTATTCCATTCAAATATAACTTACCCAGAACTCGGTGACCATGTTCTCAGATCTTAAGATATACATTTTCTAGACATGTTTCATGGGAACATTGCAAGAACATTTACATGTATGTGTCCAGTTTTCTGTGGGTTTGGAGAATCTTCCATCGATGTCCCACCAAACATACACAGAACATGGCTGCCATATTCTCCAAACATAACATATTGATGTTTGGGCCTCCCAAGAGGTGCAGTGGTCTAAGGCACTAAGGGTTTGTTCCCGGGCTGTGTCACAACCGGCCGTGATCGGGAGTCCCATAGGGCGGTGCACAATTGGCCCAGCGTCGTCCGGGTTAGGGGAGGGTTTGGCCGGGGGGGGCTTTATTTGGCTCATTGTGCTCTAGCGACTCCTTGTGGCAGGCTGGGTGCCTGCAAGCTGACAATGGTTGTCAGTTGAACAGTGTTTCCTCCGACACATTGGTGCAGCTGGCTTCCGGGTTAAGCGGGCGCGTGTCAAGAAGCGCGGTTTGGCGAGCCATGTTTCGGAGGACACATGACTCAACCTTTGCCTCCCGAGCTGGTTGGGGAGTTGAAGTGATGAAACAAGATCAAAATTGGGGAGAAATAATAATAATATATTAATGTTCTAGACAAGTTTCATGGGCAACATTGCAAGAACATTTACATGTATGTGTCCAGTTTTCTGTGGGTTTGGAGAATCTTCCATCGATGTCCCACCAAACATACACAGAACATGGCTGCCATATTCTCCAAACATAACATATTGATGTTTGGGCCTCCCAAGAGGTGCAGTGGTCTAAGGCACTAAGGGTTTGTTCCCGGGCTGTGTCACAACCGGCCGTGATCGGGAGTCCCATAGGGCGGTGCACAATTGGCCCAGCGTCGTCCGGGTTAGGGGAGGGTTTGGCCGGGGGGGCTTTATTTGGCTCATTGTGCTCTAGCGACTCCTTGTGGCAGGCTGGGTGCCTGCAAGCTGACAATGGTTGTCAGTTGAACAGTGTTTCCTCCGACACATTGGTGCAGCTGGCTTCCGGGTTAAGCGGGCGCGTGTCAAGAAGCGCGGTTTGGCGAGCCATGTTTCGGAGGACACATGACTCAACCTTTGCCTCCCGAGCTGGTTGGGGAGTTGAAGTGATGAAACAAGATCAAAATTGGGGAGAAATAATAATAATATATTAATGTTCTAGACAAGTTTCATGGGCAACGTTGCAAGAACATTTCTGTCTATCAGTTGTCAGGACGTCATCTGATGGAACCAAAGAAATGTTGTCCCACAAAAAATGTTAATTACACATCATGCCTTGTTACTAGCAACATGACAACGTCTTACACCTAGAAAAAAAAGAAGGTGGGTTGGAGTGGCTATAAGTCTGCTGGCCATTATTGCTTCATACATTTCTGTACGTTATATGTTTTGGATAAATATAGCAACATGAAGACATCTTACACTGGGAGACAAATATAAGGGGTTGGAGTCTTGCCATGAATCAACTTTACTGGAAGTGCTTGAATAAACATGATTGTTTCCATAAACACCAGCTAAGAGGGCTTGGGTTGCCACACATGCAGCAGTGATGGAGGTGTGCATTAACATTGAGTAGGACTGACATGATGTTTCATTTCAGGCTTTCAGATGACTACCACAAGTAGGCCTAGAGCTGCAAAACGCTTTGGTGTTACTTGAGAGGCTATGGGCCAAAACAGAACTTTGCGGATGGCATCACTCCTCCTGGAAGCACTGTCGGCCCGGACCAAGACATGCCTTGGCTTTTTGAGTATGTTATGTCGTTGTGGTGTGGGTTTGAATCGCAGGTCCGCCTTGGTGGGGATGAACCGGGTTATATTGTATCTCTTAAACGTCCACCAGCTGTGTCTCTAACAGTCATAAACAGACATCTTGGCATGCAAGACTTCTGCACTGGTATCTCTCCATGTCTAACTACTGTGGTATGTATTGCTTCTGCTGACTATGCTGATATCTCTGAGCGCCTGCAGCAATACTTAGTCGCTATAACACCGGAATCTCATCAAGACGTTTGGGCCTCTTGGTATAATGTCTCAGGCATTACACTAACAGACAAGTAGTTGCAGGTTTGAGTCCCACTCGGACTTCCATCCACCCCACCAATTCACTACACACCTGTATCTCTCCATGTCCAGCTTGTTGCCCAGCAGTATAATGGGGGTCTTGGGCTGCAGGGCCTTGGTGTGGACGGTGACGGCCTCCAGGTACTGTTGGCAGCCCTCAAAGCTCCGTCTATTGTCTATGCTGTAGACCACAAGGAAGGCACTGGCCCACGAGAGGTAGCGCTCACAGTTCACTGGGCCGTCCTGACGGGAGAGACAGACAAGGGGAAAATGTCATCACTTCAAAACAATTAGTGGCAAAGGCTTTGGGAGACGTATCAGTTGATTTAGAATAGATCTTCAAATGGTTTCCATTTGCATAGAAAATGTGTCATTGTGTCCCGGCTCTTGTAATGGTAATGCCCCAGCCTACGGCACACACGTCT
The DNA here is from genome assembly GCF_034236695.1 of Oncorhynchus nerka. Taxonomy (NCBI): domain Eukaryota; kingdom Metazoa; phylum Chordata; class Actinopteri; order Salmoniformes; family Salmonidae; genus Oncorhynchus; species Oncorhynchus nerka. Next base: position 86,017,948 of record NC_088422.1, read on the forward strand.
TCAGGTTTGGATCCGACCTACTGCCCTTTCACACAACCTCTATCTTTCCTCACTATCATCCTCTGTCTCTGTGTTCAATGCAAATCTGAAAACCTTTTTTTCTTCTGTCACATTATCCAACCGCGGCACAGCGTCAGCGACAGAGCAGCACCCCTGGAGCAGTTCAGTGCCTTAAGGGCACAACGGCAGTAGTATAGTATAGTATAGTATAGAATAGTACAAAACTATTCCCACCTGGTCAGCTGTGTCCATAACTTTCACAACGACAGGCTGTTGGTCCACCATGTCCTCAGAAGAGTAAGTATCCTCTAGATGGCATTGAAAACAACATGGAGGTCACAACATGGACCCAACATCACAATACAGTCATTCATGTGTCAATATGAACAAGTTTATTGTACATTTCTCTGAAAGTGCATCTGCCGATTCTTGTATAGTTAGTGTACACAAA